>NC_080380.1:141869973-142177327 GCF_014773155.1 Arachis stenosperma | reverse complement strand
TTAATATTTTTCTAATGATGCTCTAGAATAAAAAACAATAAAACAAAAACACGAGTATTTAATTATTATTTTGTAAATTACAATTAAATAAGTTTTAGTTTATGATTTTGTTAGATGGGATCATTGTTATCAGAACCGGACCGGACCGGCCGGTTCGACCGGAAAACCGGTGAACCGGTGGTCTGACCAGTTCGGTTGATAAATTGGACCGGACAAGCATTCAAACCGGTCAACGGTGGTCAAATCCGTTGAAAACCGGCCGGTTCGTGCGTCAGATCGGATTAGACCCGCCGCGGGTCCCCGGTACAACCGCGGACCGCCGAACCATCTTAGCCTCCCACTAGTACGGTACCCAAAAATGATTACCATGGGTTTCGAACATGGGACTACGTGGGAAGATACCCTCCCCCTTGCCACTATGCCAGACTTGCTTCTTATTGGAATACATGACAAATATTATATATATCACAAAACATGAATGATTTTTTATTTTTTTTATTATTTAAGTATCAATTCACATGGATACCAAACAAGTAACAACATATAATATATAAATATATTGATATATTAATATTAATTGTGTTATCTTTTTTATTTATTTAAATTGAAAAAGTATTTTGTATTAATAACTAATTTATTATTTCTTTTTGCATTATAAATTATATTTAAGAATTGATATTTAATTATTATTAATATATTTTTAAAAATATGCATTTAACTTTTAATTCTAATTTTATTTTTATAATTTTATATTTTTATTTAATTATGACCGGGTCAACCGGATAAATCAGTGACCTACCGGTTGAACCAATAACTCAGTGACCCAGTCGTATGACCAGGTCAATTACCGGTTCGGTTCTGATAACTATGGATGGGATAACTATTTTCCAAAGCCACGCTGTCACGTTACGTAGGTGTTGCCGTGTTGCTTGTAGGCCTTCGATTATTTACAAAAATGGGCCTTCCGTTTTAGGTGGCTTCTATTTTTAGCTACGTCTTCTGTCTTCATGTCCTCTTCTAATTTCTAACCTTTGCCTTCTCCATTTATCTTTCTTTTTCTTTGCAACTCGCAGTATACATTTTTGGACGGTGAATATTCTTATAAAATTAAAAATGCATCAATTAAATTAAGGGTTCATTTTAACTAATTTGGTCAAGTGGCTAATTCGTTTATCTACTTAAATAAATATTAAAAATTTAAATTTTATTATATATGATAATTTATTAGTGAGTGATTAAATTAGAGAATATCATGAAAAATTAAATAAATTAAATGTTGACTTAATGATAGAGAAAAATAATGTAATACAAAGAAAAAAAACAATTTAATGGGAAAATTATGTAATTAAATAAACTGGGTTTTAAAATTATCTAGATACAATAATTAATAATCGGTACATTTCGCTCATGTAACTAATCTATATAAATTGTTATAGGATATAGAATTTTAAAAATTTAAATATAAATTATTTTAAGGTAAACTAAAATACAATATAAACTGTGACACCTTAGAGCACTTAAATTTAAATTTTAAAAACTCTAAATGGGCTTCAATCTCTCTCACTTTCGGCTCAGATTCCATGCCGATCTTTCTTTCTGTTCCTGAGGTGAGTTTTTTTAATTTTTTAATTATTTTTTATTAATTTTGTGAATGTGCTTCTCCTGCAAAATATATAACAATATCTGATTTTGTAAGTATCACACAAAAAAAAAAAAACGTAGTTTTAGACTTTTAGTTGAGAAGATCTAAGATAAAATCGATTCTGTTTCTACTTTCTACCTATAAGTCTATAACAAATATATTTCTACATAAAACACTGGTTTGTCCATATTTTGAGGATTTATTCATAATTTTTAAATTTAAAATTCAAATGCATTGTTTGTTATGTTTAAATTAATTATTTTTTATTTTTTATTTACGTGAGAAAAATAGAGTCAACAGTTTAATAATATGATCAATTCAATCACAGATTTAATTCTAATAATTATATTGTAGTACTTTATATAAATTATTAGTTACCAAAATATAATTAATTTTTAATTATTGTATTTAGATCATTTTAAAAATTACTTTATTTAATTACATAATTTGTTCTAATTTAATGTTTATAAGAAATTAAAAAGCATATTTAAGGCTTAAAGAAGTTGGAGGAAAGAAAAACATGGGACGGCCAGAGAGGTAGAGAGGGAAGAAGAAGAAGAGAAGTGGAGTCTCAACCAAGTCTCCCAATACCTCTATAACACTTCAAGATCCTCCTGGTACGGTTTCCTTTTTCAATTTCACTTTCTTCTCATCCAATTCCAACTCATTCCCACAAAAGGAAAATCAAACTAATCTAGGAGTATAAAAGATTAAAAATCTTTTCTTTCCCCCCTTATTTTCTGTTAACTTTTTAAATTCCATTCGAATTTTCTTTTATCAAGGTTAGTTGATTTACTCGTGCAATTGCTTTAGCATCTCCAATGAATTTTGGATTTGCGTGCTCTGAAACCATTCGATTTATGTCTCTGCGAGAATTTCCTTTCTGGGTTTTGTTCCTTGTGTTTTATATTTTATGTTTTTTTTTTCTTTTTTTTTTCCCTTGCAATGAAGATTCATGTTTTGTGCTATGGAAATTCTTAATGTGTGAAATGGCATCATTGATCCTGGGCATCGATTATGTATGTGTAATGCGTTTATCTTGTTTAGTTAAGGATGGTTCTGTAGATTTGGGGAATTGAACTTTCTGAATTTCTCTTTCAACAAGATTATGATTAGGGGATACTTTATGAGTCGTGCATGATAATGTTAATATTCATTGATTCCCTTGTTTTTTTAGCTAGTCGAGGCAACATATGTTGTTAGTTCACTTAGTTGTGTTAGTTTGTGGTGGCTCAAGATATTCTTTTTTTTTTGGATGCTGGATAGTTTAAATAGCTCAATAAAGAAAGCTGTAATTGTTTCTTGGCTGAATCTTTCAATTCCTAAATGTTTTTGGATGCCTTTCAGGTCTGTTTCCCCTTCACCTGCAGATATTGGCCTACACTCGATTTTTTTCTATGAACCAACTCATGTTTTCTGTGGCTTCATAATGGTATTGAAGAGTATCTGTGAGAGGATCATTGGTGCAACATGTTCTTCTAAAAGCTCAGTTGAGACTATAGATAACAGTCAGGTGCCTGCTTCTTTGAAAGTAGGGTCTGGTGAAAGTAAGTATCCTAACACTTCCTTGTGGTCAGGCTTCTTTCCATCTGGTTTTTTGGTCTCTGAAACGCATAGTGAACCATCGCCTTCTGAAAAGAAAGCAGTTTATTTTGGAAATAGTGGGTGGGCAGCTGCTGTGTGGAAAGTTGTTAACAGTGGCTCAATGAGGAGATTTCAAGAACGTGTACTTGGGACAGGGAGGACTGAGATTTCAAGTTCTGATGGTGATATATGGCTTCTGGGTGTCTGCCATAATATTTCACAACAAGAATCAACTGCAAATGTAGATACTAGAAACGAGTTTGCTGCATTTGAGCAAGATTTTTCTTCAAAAATCTTAGTAACATATCGGAAAGGTCTGTCAAATATATACTGTGCTTTCTAGGATGTTTCTTTGTGTTAGATATTATATTCACAAATATTAATGTGCATACATATCTATAGGCTTTGATGCTATTGGAGATTCAAAGTATACTAGTGATGTTAATTGGGGATGTATGTTTCGGAGCAGCCAGATGCTTGTAGCTCAGGTATTGTGCTTTTTATCCAATGGTTGTATTTAACTAAGCTATTGCCACATTGTACCTTAGTATAATCTTCTTTAGCTAATATTTAAAAGGATTAGCATGTGTTGTTATTTAGCTAAGATTTTCATGTCTTAAATTTACCTTTTGTATGTATATGAAGATGTGAAGATGGCTTATCCTCTTTTGTAATCTCAGTTCTATTCTAATAGAAGTTCTTGTAGTATCCCAGAAAGAAGAAAAAAGAAAAAAAACCTCTATATATTAATTCTTGCTTTCTATTATTTATTTATTTAATTTTTTTTCTCTGTTTGTGTTCTCTTTCAAAATATAGCAACTAACAGCATCAAATGGCCTTCCTTGTGTACAGGCATTGCTCTTTCATAAATTAGGTAGATCATGGAGGAAAAATATTGATAAGGTAAGGTGATTGATTTGCAGTGTGTTTTTCTTGTAATCAGATTGTTACTTTTCTATTCATTTGTTGTATGTGTTTCCTTGTTTAATATAAATGCTAATAGGTTAAGTATGTATTTTCATAATCTGCAGCCACTGGATAAAGAATATATTGAGATCTTACAAAGTTTTGGTGATTCGGAGGCTTCTGCTTTCTCTATTCACAATCTCCTTCAAGCCGGTAAAGATTATGGCCTTGCCGTTGGGTCATGGGTGGGCCCATATGCCATGTGTCGAACATGGGAAGTTCTAGCTCGTAACCAGAGGGAGACAGACAACCTTGCAGAGCAGCCACTTCCAATGGCAATTTATGTTGTCTCTGGAGATGAAGATGGAGAACGTGGTGGAGCACCAGTTGTCTGCATTGAAGATGCATCCAAACGATGTTCTGACTTTTCAAGGGGCAAACTTGTTTGGACGCCTCTGCTTTTATTGGTTCCTCTGGTTCTTGGACTTGATAAAATCAATCCAAGGTGTGTAACTTTTTCAATGTTCTATAGGACTATAAATCAATAGGTACTACTACTGAGGGCACTTATTATAATTTTATGTGATGGTAAATTTTGGAACTTCCAATGCATAACAAAATATTTTTATTCTTATATGAATTATAGAAGTGTCAATTTGTAAACAAAGAGCTTCCTTTATCTGAATACAGTTATATAATTGGCTGCATGTTAAGTCATTGCCACATGAAGATCTAAAAATATCATTTGAAATCTGTTTTGTGTCTACTCTCTTCTTGTTGAATATAGCACTATGACAGTATGACTGATCTATTGTGTCTATAAACCATTATCAGGTATATCCCATTATTGCAATCAATTTTTAAATTCCCTCAGAGCCTTGGTATTTTGGGCAGTAAACCAGGTGCTTCAACATATCTTATTGGTGTTCAGGGTGACAAGGCATTGTACCTTGATCCACATGAAGTTCAGCAGGTACATTATTCTCAACAAATAGTTGCCATTTACTGACTTCATTAATTTATTGCACTATTCGGATGTTGGAACTTGTCATATAGGTTATATACTAATGCACTGTCTTAATTTAAGTATATGTTGCTCCATGTTTATTTCCATTGTTGTTTTAGTAAACTTGTACATCGTATGTTCTCAACCGGCCTAGGTAGTAGCCCTTTAGTTTCAAAAGAAATAGATAAGTCAAAAAGTAAAAATGAAAAACCAAGAAACGATCTAGGTATCTATCTCTATTTGCAATAAATTATATCAATCAAAACATGATTTGGTTAAATTAAACACAATCTGCCATGATTGTAGTGATGAAATCAGGATGAATCATTGTCCAAAATCGGTTTGGATTATTATGGATAATTATAATATGATATTCTTTAAAGTTTTGTGTGTATGAGTAATCATCTATGTTAAATTAGAAAAGGTAAAGCAATTCTTAGGAATTTCTCATCACACACAAGTGGATGAGCATTTGCTTCCTTCACATGACGTTTTAATTTTACAGTAATCTTACTTTTAGCTTCACTGATGGGTAAAGCACCATGATTCAGGGCGATTTCCATTAATAACTTATTTCTTGTTATGAGTTGAAGGTGGCAAGAGCCACATGATTCTGTCAAGAGACAATCTTAACTTATCTATATTATTATGTTTATATGTTTTTCAGGTTGTCAATATCAATGGGGAATCCCAAGAGACTAGTACCTCCTCATACCATAGCAAGTAGGCTTATTACCAGTATTGATTTTCTTCTTGTTCTTATCTCCTTCATTCTTTGTCTCACTTTGCAAAACTTCTACCAGTGTTATCAGGCACATACCCCTAGATTCAATTGACCCATCCTTGGCTATTGGATTTTACTGCCGAGACAAAGGTTTGCTGGTTTCTTTACCTTAATTTCATGGCTTAAAATAACTTGGGTAACATCTAAGCTCTCTGTTGACCCTGATAATCTGCTTGTTAATGGTGGCTGTCAGATGATTTCGACGACTTCTGTTCCCGAGCTTCCAAGCTTGCTGAAGAATCAAATGGCGCCCCATTATTCACGGTAGCTCAGTCTTGGAGGTTCATATCGCAAACCGCTAGTAACAATGGGCCGGGTGGCAACCTTGGATTCCAAGACGATGATTCCGTAGCTATGGATGTTGCGAACGAAGCAGGCAACAATGAGGATGATTGGCAACTCCTGTAATTCCAGAGTTGCGCATGGTTGATTTGAAGTGATGGGTGTAAAAATTTGTTGTTTGATTCTCGTGTGCCTAAGCCTAATTTGTCCGTGTTGTTGATGCCTAGTTTTTGGGGCTCACCATTCTCAAGATATGATCGAAAATAGGCTTTGTAGAAAAGTAAATTATACTGAATATGATTCTTTGGCTTAATTTATTTGCTCATTTGTTGATATAGCTAACTAGGTATTTGTTGTACATTACACGGCTAGTTTCGTTCATAGTTGTTGCTTGTACCCTTCTGTTGGTTACAAAGTAGAAACTCGTAGTGGGATAATACTTTTGAACTGTCAAATAAATGGTAGAAAGTGATTCAGAAATGCTGTCTTGAAACACAAGCTTTGATATAAAGTTTAAACTTAATGCAAAATGGTTTCTTTAACATACTTTTTTAGTTTTTTTTTATAACTTTTTTTAACCTAATGTAATGGGATTGAAATGAATGAGTCAATGAGATAGGAGAGATTTAACTAGTAATGTTAATAGTTGAGAAAAGCAACAAGAAGAAAAATGGAAGACTTGGAATTTGATTGTTGAATATTCTTCTTATTTGCATATGATGTTTCGATAAAAAAAAAAATTGCTACATTTGTAGCAATTCAATGTCTAAGGATTTGATTTCAACGCCTTGCAAATCTTTAGTGAACAACTAAGTTTATGTGCCATAATGCCATATGACTGTAAGCAACTTTGCAATTTTATTTAGAGACGCAATAAGTATATTTACGACTAACTGGATTTTACTTTATTTTATCTGAATTTTTTCATTAAATAATTCTAGAAACCATTCGTGGTCTCTAGTCAACTTGGATTGGTCATATGATTAAATTACTGGTAGGTTTAAATAAACATCAAGAATTTAAATTTTATTTTATACATGCAACAATTTATTAATTAATAACAACAAATTCTTAACTTTAAGAAATATCGTAAAAAACCGAAGGAAAAAAAAAAAGCATTTATGGCCTCTAATTGAAAAGAGTAAAAAACAAAAAAATATTTGTTTTTTTTCTTCTAAAATCATAATTCATGATAACAAGTAAATATAATAACTAAGGTTCTAAAAATCCAATGGGACCAATTGGTTCAACTGAATTAATTAAAACCAATCTTTTAGTTAATTATGCTGAGATGAAAAATTATTTAGTAAATAAAAAATCGGTTGAACCGACGATTAACCGGTCTGCTGACATTTACCCGAACCCACTATCAGTGACTGTCACCCATAGCCCCATACATCAGAAGAGAGACATTGCCCCTCTCACCCCCACCTTCTCCGTCGCCGAACTATTCTCCGTCGCCCAGAGGCTGTCGTCGCCGCTGGCATTGCCACAGAACCCTCAAGTCGCCGTTGGATTAGGCTCACCCTAGCCTCCCACTTCTCCCGTTGACGTCGCTCACCTTCACAGAACCCACGCTCACGTTCGTTCTCTTATTGCCGGCGCGCCTCAGCTCCGTTGCGGTCCTCTTTCCGGCGTCGCTCACGTTCGTTCTATCCTCGGCGTCTCTCTCTGTTCAAGCTCTCTCTCTCTCTCTCTCTCTCTGCGATCTCACTCTCTCACCGTGTAAGCCTCCACTGCTTCTTCAGTTTCATTAAGGTGTTTGATGTAGGTGTAAAGATAGGATTACTGGCCCTAAGTTTCATTTGGTTTTGATAAATCCAATGTTATTCTTCAGTTTCACCTAACAGGTTATTCTATTTTCTCTATTCAAACTTCAGTTCATAGCATATTAGAGAAACACATCACAGAAAATTTTTGGGTCATAATTAATGTCTATGTTACTTGCAATAATGCAATCTACCCTATGATTTCTAGACTTGTATGATTCATAGATTCAATTTTGAAGAATTCAAATTCATTTCATGATAGAGATTGAATATTATTTAACGACTAAACTATGTTGCAAATTGTATTAGCGAGAAATTTCTGTACTAAAGTTTTCACCAATTAAAAATTTAATTGCTTTAAGAGATTTTGAACTTGTGACCAGAAGGAACCACAAACTAAGTGAGCGATTCATTAACAACATCATCATTAGTTTTTTTTTTCCCTCTTTGGACATCTGAGTATATTTTGACCGATCTCCATTTGTCTGTTCTCTGTTTTGGTATTTTTGGCTTTTTCCTTTTTGATAGATGAGACTTGCATCATCTTTTTTTTTCTCATGTAATGTAACGTGGGTATTGTTTTTTGTTTTGGGGGGGGGGGGGGGGGGGGGGATTATTGAGGCTTGGAATTTTAGTTGGTCATGGCCAGGGAGGGCATTTGATTGTTTCAAGGCAGGGATAGGTGTTCATATGATGAATATATGAAGATGTGCAGGGACAGATAGAGCGATCATGCTACTTATTTTTGTTTCTCATAGTGCTCTGAATTTTGTTTTTAGTTTTTAGTTTTTTTTTGTGTTTACTTGTTCTGTTTTGTTTGTTGCAAGATTGATTGTTTGGTTGTGTTTGTATTTTGTAGCCTTTTCTCACTGTCTGTGCATGGGATTGTAGTGAGTGAGCGGAAGTATAAACAAGAAAGAAGAGTTATTATATGAAATGATCAAATATTAAATTTTATTTTATATTTAATTAAACCGGTTCGATTATGGTTTGAATCTGGCTAGACTATTAAATTATTAAACCCATCATTCGATCGGTTGTTTTTGCAACTTTGATAATAATTAAAATTTCGATTTAACTTTTCGATCCACTAAATTTTATTAAATCTTTATTACATCAAATAATCTATCATTTAAATTTTGTTAAGATTTTAGCTGCTTAGCGAGTAACAAACAACTGAAACTAGTTCTCCCCCGACAACTACAGAGAATTATCTAGCCATTTCTTTTTCATTCTTTTGCAGTGAACGATTCCATTCTTCATCAATCAAGGTGCTCACTCTTACGCTAAACACAGATCTCACTCTATCTTCTCTCTTCTCTTCATCTGCGTTTAGATTCGGAATTAATAAAAAAAGGTACTGTCTCAAACTTTACTGAGCTCGATGTTATTTTACACAATGTAGCATCTTAACGGATCAGAATTCATACACCTTTGCTGAATCCATCAAATTTCTCATACTTTGTCCCTTTTTGTGTACAGCTTCGGAAGAAAAAAAAGATGGATCCACCGTCAATGCTGTATAGCCAGCTCAAGGTTCGTGATTTCTCTCAGATTTTGTGTTTCTTGACCATGAATTTTCTTGGGTCACGATCAAAATCTCCCCTTCCTTTTTTTTCGATGTGTTGTGGTTCTGTGAATGTGTTAACAGGCTGCAGAACCGTTCTTCCTGTTAGCGGGTCCTAATGTGATTGAATCAGAGGAACACATTATGAAGATGGCTAAGCACATAAAGACTATTACATCTAAGTATGCTATTATTCTCTATTAAGGAACTTTTTCATCTTTTGGTTTCATGGTTAAAAGACTGAAGCTGATTTGATTGAAATCCAATAGGGAATAACTGTAGCGCCTAAGTTGAATTATAAAAAAATTGTCAGTAGTTCAATAAGTATAATCATGACAATCATCCCCGTGGGTTTGCAGCTAAATTCTTTGTAGTATTTTGTGTGAAGTTAAATCCCTTTTTCTTTCCTAATACACATGCTCTAACTTTGTGTAATTTAAAAAGTTTCGCTATAATGGCAACTACTTGAAATGCGGAACTCTTTTACTTATTGTTTCCCAGAATTGCATCTAGTATAGGAGGTTGCACTCGTTACAGGCACTGTGGGCTGAGATATCGAACCTATGTAATTCTAAGAGTGATGTTGGTCAGTAAAACTAACACAACACATGATATGGATGAGAGGGAAAGGACCTTCACGTGACAAGGAATCAAAATTAAATTTGTAAAATATAATGTCGGGCAGATGGTTTGTATCTTTGTTGATAAAGAGTATGTGTGTCTTTCAGAGTTGGCATCCCATTGGTTTTCAAATCAAGCTTTGATAAGGCTAACAGAACATCATCAAAATCTTTTCGTGGCCCAGGGATGGTTGAGGGATTGAAGGTTATGATTCTATTACTTTTTATTATGATATATTGCTTTTGTCATTGGCATTTTGAGGATTACAGTAGGAACACTTGTTTGAAAACAGGTGTAATTGCTGAATTCCATATAATAGCAAAGCTATTTTGTGTAGTTGAACTATTTCTTCCTTTAATTTTGTTATGTTATAATTTCAGATACTTGAGAAGGTTAAAGTAGCATATGACCTCCCTATAGTAACAGATGTGCATGAGTCCATCCAGGTAAGATGTTTTACTTTTACTAAATTTAGCCTTTGGGAATTATACAAGTATTATGGTAATGTCATTATTTGGCACACGATCCAGGCTTGTCATAATGTTGTCTTCAATTTTGGATCCTGATCTACCTTTAACAGATTTATCTTTTCTTTGGCAGTGTGAAGCAGTCGGCAGAGTTGCAGATATCATTCAAATTCCAGCATTCTTATGCCGTCAAGTAAATATTCTTTACATCAAATTTTAGTATCAATTGGATGGATATAAACTTAAGTAGATGTGATCACATCAATTCTTTTTTTGTGTTTTGCCTCTAATGACAGACAGATCTTCTAGTTGCTGCAGCCAAAACTGGGAAAATTGTCCACATCAAGAAGGGCCAGTTTTGTGCTCCTTCCGTGAGTATGCTGTCCCGCTATGTTGCAAGTTTTAATAATCAACAATTACTTAAGCTCAGTAAATATTCGCTGTCTTTTAGTATTCTCATGTTTTATAATGTTCATATAAATAGGTCATGGCAAATTCAGCAGAGAAGGTTCGGTTGGCTGGAAATCCTAATGTTATGGTTTGTGAGAGAGGAACTATGTTTGGATACAGTGAGTTATAACATCTATTATGAGGTCTTCTATATGCTTTTGGATGATGTTATTCTTTGAAACCGTTCAATATCATGAATTGCTTTCTGTTTCCACATGTTCTAGTTTCATTTTAATCTTGTGTTCTTTTCACTTATATGATTTAATTTGAATCTATATTTTTCTATTTAAGTGATCCATAGCACATTCCCTCCTATAATCAAAGTTTTTAACATGCATTTGAGGTTTAACTTTGCTCAAAGAATGTCAGCACTGCAATTGATTGTCCTCTATCATTCTATTTTCAAAACCCAGAATTGATTAAATTCGTTGCCTTTTTTTATAGATGATTTGATTGTCGATCCACGTAACCTGGAGTGGATGAGAGAAGCCGATTGCCCTATTGTAAGTTAATATTTGTTTTATTATATGCTTCTCATTAAGATGAACTATTTGAATCTTTCTATGCTTTCTTATTCAATGGAAGGTTATAATATGCTAGGGAGAAAGGTATCTCCCTTTCTGAACCATTTATTTGATGATAGAATTACACTTCATTAAATAGGATGAATCCATGTGAACACAATCAGCCAGACTGGCACATGTTAATATGGTCAAAGTTGCTTTAAAGACCAACTCTAAGCTGCATCACTTCCCTCTCTGTATCTTAGAAGAACGATGATTTCATAATCCCCCAAATTGTTTTCCTTGACGTAATTACATTACCTAACATGCACAAATGGCGCTCTCCAATCTTTCGTAAATTTTTTTCCGCTTTTCCTGTTGATATTTTGTCAATGATACTGGAGTGTTTTGTTCACATCATCCCCAAGGAATAATATTGTTATATGTTCAATATGCGAATAAACTAAGAAGAAAACCAGACGGAATGCATTTTCCAATTTATGAGAATAAGATTGACTTCATTGTTCCTTTTGCCGTAACTCTAGAGAACTACTCATCACAGGGTCTTTCGCCATTATACTAATATTTGGGTCATGGTGAAGTTTCTTGCCACTGCCTCTTTATGCCATTTTCCCCTGGAGAACTCAAATATTTATTCAATGTTTATCCCAGGTAGCTGATATAACACACTCACTGCAACAGCCTGCTGGAAAGAAGGTGGGTTTGTAGTTGGACTTTTAGTAGTTTGTATTTTGCAACACAACAGTTGTCTCATATGAATCTCTTTTTCTCCTTGCATTCTACTCGTTCTCCCCAGTATTTAATGTTATGTAAATGCTTTATATGCGAAAGTTTTCCTTGTGTAATTTCACTAACTGTATTATAGAGCAGAGTGCTCTTTCAGATTCGTGATGTCAAAAGTTCATTGGCTTCTATGCATTGTTGATTCATGAGGATCATTGTGTATTCAGTACACCTGCCTCATGTTACCTTTCTTTTTTTACATTTGAACACTGGAGTCACACAAGATCTGTTTCTACTGTGAACCCAACTATCATACCAGATTTCTTTAGTTCCAGCTTTTAACATTCTGCTTTCATGTCTAGTTGGATGGCGGTGGTGTTGCAAGTGGAGGTCTTCGAGAACTAATACCTTGCATTGCAAGAACTGCAGTTGCTGTAGGAGTGGATGGAATTTTCATGGAGGTACAAATATTAGTACTATTTTTTTAAGGGGATCTTACTGGGATTATTATTAAAAGAAAGTAGTTCAGGGTAAACTTTAAGGCTTGTATTTAGTTTGTTCATCAAACAACTTCTAAATGCCTTCTTGGTTCTTTAGGTACATGATGATCCACTGAATGCACCTGTTGATGGTCCAACACAGTGGGTGAGTTGTTACTTATTAAAATCATTCAAATTTACAGGACATCATTTTGCCAACATTTACTTTTTCTTCGATGCTTCTGAATATTATTGAACTATATGTGTTATCTCCTTATTTGACAGCCTTTACGCCACTTGGAGGAGTTACTTGAAGAGCTTGTAGCTATTGCTGTAAGTTGTTTCTTGAAACTCATGATTGTATTTTTGCCCCCTAATAAAAAGGGTGGTACTTGCAGCAGAAAGTATTGGCATCTGACTCATAAAATTGTTTTTGAGTGTATGATTTTGCATGTCATGCTAATACAAAAAATCAATAGATTGAGGGAAGAACTTAGAATTTGAATTCCCTTTTCATTTCCTACTTTTTATTCCATACTTCCTCTAACAAAAGAAATGGACAAGTAAAATTACTGAATATTTTCAAAGTGATTATTGTTTTTGCTTTTTGTATTGGGTATCCCTTATCCCCCAATTTTTATTATCCTTTTCCTCATATTAATGAAATTCTTTTTTTATTAAAATAGAAAATTGAAGTGATTATGCATTTATTTACCTTTTAGCAGGTGAAAGATTTTTTGTTTTGCATTTGAGTTCTGAACTTTTATATGTGATTGACTCTTCTGACATATTGTAGAGGGTAAGCAAAGGGAAGAAAAAATTCAACATTGATCTCACACCATTTCGTGAATAGCAAGAATGGTAATAAATTATTCATATTTTTACTCATTTTGCGTTTTTTGATAATATAGATGATTAAGAATCCTTTCTTAATCCTTTCTCTCTTACTAATAAGAAATACTAAGAAGCATGCAATAAAAAGTGACATGTTTCTGGAACCATCAAAAGGATGCAGAAGCAAAGTTTTTACATATTGTCTAAAATATCTTACAAAAGAAATGTGCAAATTATTTGTTATTTCATTGGTAGAGTAATCCATGATGTTACAAATTCAGATTGTGAGAAAACTTCAAGCACAAATCCAAACAAGTTTCAAATTACCAAAGTCTTATAGCAAAGCAACAAATTATTCTAATATAAATACTCTAAACAACCACATTACTTGCTATATGTTTCATCTATTTTAGAGTGAAAATGCTTACATATTTTATTGTTTATACTAACATAAATTCTGATTTTGCAGGTGATGATTTCCTGTTATTAAGAATGTAATTCTCTGAGGATTGGCCTTTATAAGATCAGATTGTTTTAAGGTTGAATGTACGATTATCTTTGCACCCCATCACAAGTTCAAGCCCCTTATAAAGGAGAGCTTATCCTTTAAGAGAGATTATTTGAAGTAGTGACACATCCAATTATCATTTGTCAAAGATTCTATGTAGCCTTTCAAATCATTGCAGTTTCTAGAAGCAATGTGGATCTAGAAAGTTAAGTATTTTAATGTGTGATGTTTTTTCTTTATATACTAGGTTTCAAATTCTGTAGTTAATTATATGAATGATTACTTTTAGTAATGCAAAACGCAGCTAGTTTCTCTTGAATCTTAATGATGGGGTTTCGCTTTCTGTAATGGGGTTACGCATAAAAGGAACATAACATTTGTGAACCTAAAACCCCTGAGGCTTTAACAATTGAAGGTTCATAACTTTTTGACTAGCAATGATAACAAACAATGAAACAAAAAGGTGCTGGCACAATGGTAAAGTTATTCTACAACCTAAAGAATGATTTGCATTCAAATCTTTGAAAATCTTATTAGAGAAGATATTAATATTAGAAGTAAATGAAAATTAGGTCTTTGTTTCAACTTCAAACTACTTAGCCTCTAAAGAAAAAAGAAGTACCAATTAATTTTTTTCAATAATAATTATAGACATGTTATGTCCTTTTGTCAATAGATAGTACAAAATGAAATATAATTATTCAAGTGTGTTTCGTTATATACACCGATATGTTTTGTTGTATTCGTCATCTTTTGAGTTTCTATATGATCCTTAGTAGTAAAATATAATTTTAAAATTTTTTAATCATTGCTAAATAGCAATTTTTTAATTTTATTTACTAATTAGTCCTTTGTATATTATCTAATTCTAAAATCTATTTTGTATTTTATAAATTATTATTTTATTATTTATTATTTATTTTATCTTTATAATTCTATGATTAACAATTTGATGTTCTATAAGTATTTATTTTCAATCTCTTTTTCAATTTTATTTTGAGATTGAAATTCTAATATTATCTTTTTCAATCTAAGAATTATGAAATTATTAATCTTAAGATTAAAAAAGGTAAGATTTATTCATTCTTTTAATTTTTATCTTAATATTTCAGTTCAATTTTACATTTAAATGAAATCTTTTTAGTGTTTAATTCTAAAATGTTATAGATAACTTAGAATTATATAAACTCTCAGGATAAAATTAATTTATTTTTTACAAATATTGAATATAAAAAGTATGTTTTCATGAACTTTTGTTTTATATCTTGCTATTACTTTCTCTCTACAAAATTCACTCTCATTAATTTTTTTCTTAAAAAATGAGCGATTTGGGACAAATATTAGAGAATTATACTTAGCAATTCTAATTTAAGAAGGTTTGTTTCTGCTATTTTAGATTCTGAATAAAATACCCTTTTTAACAAAGAAAAAATAATATTTTTGTTTAACGCTCTAACATCATCTTTTAGAAAATCAGAAATTGCAAAAAAATAGCTCAACACATTTATTTTTGCTTTTCCTATCATATTAAAGTTTTATTATGCAAAATATATATAATAGAGAGTTTAATTTACATAATATAAAATCATTTTACTATGCCTAATTAAAACTTTTTTTGTTACTTGACTGTTGACTATTACATGCAGCTATAATTTATTTCCTTTGTTTAAAGAAAAGTGCTTAAGATATTTCTTTTAAAAAATTACTAAGTGCTTTAGATAATTTTAATTAAATTTTTAATTTAATTTTAATATACCCACTATAATTTAATTTTAATATACCCACTATTAAAGATTACATGTTTTGATAGGAGATTATTTTGGAGATTTTTTTGGTAAAGACCAAAATCAGATTATTTTGCAGATTCAACATAAGAATATATGCTCACTATTTTAATTAAATTTTAATAAATAAGAAAAAGGGGAAAAAATTCGTCAAAGTAAAAACTGAGACAGGTTCACTCTCGTTTTCTCTGTATTTTCTAGGGTTTTTCGTGTTCCTCTATCTTCGATTCACCTTATCTAGGGTTTTCGGTTCTTTTCTAACCCAAATTTGCTCTATTCTTCGTACTCAGCAATTGGATTCCCTTCCAATTTTTATTGTCTCTTCAGCTGGGACAATCCTTTCTGGTTTTGTTTTGGGTTCGTCCACGTTTCTGATCTCGTCGCAAAAGGTCAATTTTTTTTGTTCGAAAAAAGTATTTCCTTCAACCCTGTTGAGGAAAGAACTGTGAACAATGCCTCAACGAACAGTGAAGAAAGGTGCTGCGGCGAAAAGAGCGAAGACCGCCCTTGAAAACAACAACCATAATGACAACCTTGGGCAAGAGCCTGAAACTGCGGAAGCGGTTGTGAATAATCATGAAGAAGAAGAAGAAAACATAGCTAATGATGAGAAAAGTGTTCTTTCGGATGAGAAGCTCGATGATGTGAAGAGTAAGTTCTTTTACCTGATCCCTTTTTTAATATATAAATATTATAATTTGGGAGATTTTCATTTGGATCATAGTAGTATGTGAAATATTATTTCCAATTAGGTTATGCTACATACTGGAGCTGTTAACAGTTATAATTTGATCAGGGGCTTGTCCAAAGTTTCTAACTTTTGCTTATGTTAGACCTCTAAAATAGTGATCACGTGAATTAGTATGGAACAGATATCTTAACATGATTATATGGAACACTTTTCTTATTATAGTATGGAGCTATAGAAATTAGTGTGTCCCTTCTCTCAATTTGGAAATTATGGAAACTTTTGTAGCAAATAAAGAATTTCTTTGATGGATTACAATCACATGGCTGTGTGACTCTAACCATTCTTATGGTTTTATTTTTTGTTTAATTAGTATGGATGTTTATGGTGTTGATAGTGCGTTTATTTTCTTGGGTTGAGGGGCAGGTCCTTTCTTTCCCTTCCCTTGTGCCTCGTGACTTGGCATTACTGTTGGAAATATTTTGAATTGAGAATAATTAGGCCGGATTAAGGATTTTGGACTTTTATCATTATTTAACTATTACTATGATTTTAGGAAAGAGTATATTGACTGGGATGATTTAAATATTTATTTTATGGCAGACAAAGAAGAGGAGGTTAAGGAGTCCATAGATGAATATGAAAAAGATGAACAGTTAGATTTTGAGGATAACTATCCTGAGTATGAACCTTTAGAGGACTATAACGGAGTTGACTATGATGAAAAGGAAATTGAACAAGACGAGCATCAGGAGGTTAGAGATGAAGTAGAGGAAGAGTGTGAAGTAGTTGCAGGAGAAGATGATATTTCAGGTGATGAAGAAATTGAATACGTTTATGAAGAAGTTGAGGTTGATGAGGATGATGAGCATAATGATGAGGAACATGATCATTCGTCACGGATGGCTGATGCGGAGCAAAAGGAGCACCCTGAAGGTGTAAATAAGAGACACAAGCAAAAGGAATTTGAAGTATTTGTCGGAGGCTTATATAAGGATGCTACTGAGGAGGATCTGAGGAAGGTTTTTGGTGAAGTTGGGGTAATTACTGAAGTCAGGCTGATGATGAATCCTCATACTAAAAAGAACAGAGGATTTGCCTTCTTGCATTTTGAAACTATTGAACAAGCTAAAAAAGCTGCAACAGAGCTGAAAAATCCAGTGGTAATATTTGATATTCTAATGATTTAAGCTGGTTTAAAATTGTCAGCATATTAAATCATGTGTTCTCATCACTGCAATTTCAGATTAATGGCAAACAATGCCGTGTTTCTCCTGTTCAAGACAATGATACCATCTATTTGGGTAATATATGCAAGACATGGAAATTAGAAGCTGTAAGTTCTTTTCCTGGCCTATCGGTTGCCTTCTTCAAGGCTTGAGTTATGCTTACTCATCAGAAGTTTTTTTAGTTTCTAACTATTCATGCAATTTCTGGTGCCAGCTAAAAGATAAGCTGAGACATTATGGGGTTGGAAATTTTGAGAACCTGACTTTAGTAGAAGACAGTAACAATGAAGGAATGAACCGTGGATTTGCATTTTTGGATTTTTCATCTCGTTCTGAGGCTAGGAAAGCCTATACACAACTGCAGAAGAGAGATGTTGTGTTTGGAGTTGATAAGCCAGCAGAGATTTCATTTACAGACTCCTTTATTGACCCAGTTGATGATATTATGGCACAGGTAATCTTCTGAATCTGAATTCATTGCTTTCGCTGAAGGTCATGAGATGGAACTGCCTACTATAATTCTTCAATGTTATTGAAACATTTGGACTGTTTGTGAACGTTTATGCTGGCATAGTGGCTAACTTTTGTTGGTAGACTATATTTTTGGTGTATAATATCTAAATACATCTGGTCGGATAAGGGTTGGTTGCTGTATTTTTTGGTGTTATATAATTGTCTTAATTCTGATTTTTGATAAAAGACCACTGGGTTTACCTTTTCTATTTAATAAGTAAACTTCTAAGGATTTAATAGTTTTGGGGGTGTACTCGATGAAAATTTGGTAGCTTTAATTTGGGGACAGTTAGCAGTTTATCCTTGCCATGGTCTTTGCTAATTAGCTGATGATGTACCTGCATTTCATAATAAAGTGACCTATGATTTTTTTCTGGCATAGCTGATCAAGTTTATTCATGTTTCAGGTTAAAACTGTATTTATAGATTCCCTGCCTCCTTCATGGGATGAAGATTATGTCCGAGATCTTCTTAAGAAATATGGGGAGATTGAAAAGATTGAGCTTGCTAAAAACATGCCAGCTGCCAGTAGGAAGGATTTTGGATTTGTTACGTTTGGTACACATGCTGCTGCCGTGGAATGTGCTGATAGCATTACCAGCTCAGGATTGGGCGAAGGTGACAAGAAGGTATGTTTTGGATTTTAAATACAATTTCCGTGTGCAACTGCCAAATGAGGTTTTTTAAATCCATCTGACCCCTTTTCAGGCAAAAGTTAAGGCTAGATTGTCAAGGCCTCTTCGGAAAGGCAGTAGAAAACATGTTAGCCATGCGGCCTACAGTTCTGGTCGCAATTCTGGAATCTTATCAAGGCCTTCAAGAGCCAGGCCTGCACCACGTAGTCTTCCTGCTCGCATGGTAAGACGAATTGAAAGTCATGTTCCACCTGGTAGGCCTTTTAGTGTGATGGATAGACGGCCTGTTAGTGTGAGAGATAGAAGACCTGTTATGTCTATGTCACTGAGATCAAGGCCGGTGTCTCATCTAGCCAGATCCTCTGAGAGGAGATTGAGTAGTAAGTATTATTCTTTTATTTATTTATTTTTGCCAGACTTCTGTTGTTAACCTTTCTTTATGACCAATGCTACATTGTCTCTTTAGCATCTGGATATCCAAAAAGTAGCATGAAGAGAGACTATGGTCTATGTGAGGAATTGCCACCTCCAAGAAGTAGAGTTGCTGTAGATTATGGGTCTAGGATGTCCTCTCAAAAACACCTCTCCTACAGGGATTATCCAGCCCATGGCTCTCGCTACCCTGAGCTGCGTAAAGGTACGTCTCGTACTTCAGCAGCTGCACCTATGAGAAGTTATGTGGATGATGGCTATGGCCAAAGATTTGAGAGGCCTCCTCTTTCTTCTTCCCATTTTAATCACCGTGAAGGACACTCCCGTGATTATGAGACACTGTCGGGTTCGAAACGTACTTATTCTGTCATAGTAAGTATTGTATGTTAACTTTGAGGATTTTTTTAATGGTGTTACTGTTTCTTTAGTATCCTTCCCTTCGGAAAACTAAATTCTTACACTTCCATTTGTCATCAGGATGATGCCCCTCCTCGATATGCTGATACTGGTGCTCGCCAGTCAAGATCACGTTTGGACTATGAGTATGGGGGTAGTATTTCACAATATGGAGATGCCTATGGCGATAGGTTAGTTTCCTCAAAGTTTATGTTCTTGGGGAAAAAAAAACTTTGCTGTTTTCTGGCAACTTACTTCTTACGTTTTGATTGTAGACTTGGAAGATCTAGTCTGGGCTATAGTAATGGCAGGAGTTCTATATCTACTCGAGACTCTCATGGAATGTATAGCAGTCGGCAGAGCACAAGTTACAGTGCAGGTAGATTTTGTTACAAATGATATGATGATGATGATGATATATATAATCTAATTTTCTTGGTTTTTGTATCTTGATGTCAGGTTCTTTTGGTGGAAGTGATCGTGATTTGTACTCAGCAAGTTATGGTGGTGATTACATATCTCGTGGCAGTAATGTAATGTTACTTTCCTATCTCTGTTTGATGAAGTGTTGTATATGGTATATTCTATACTTGTATTCTTATATTGTGTTGGTGTTGCAGGCTGGTGGCAGATCATATTCGTCAATGTATTCCAGCAGGGGTGTGGGTGGTAGCAGCAGCTATATGAGTGGTAGTAGATCTAGGTCGTATTACTGAGGTGAGTCCATTTCATAACTCCTTGTCATTACATTGTTTCTTTTAACTACACGATGATTGATGAGTTCCCAATACAAATCAATCTCCTTTGCCTGAGAAATTTTCCATCCTCAAATGGCATCTTCTATATGTTTCCACAAGGGAGTATGACTGGCGAAGATTGCACACCTGGTCACTAGTAAATTTGTCGATGAACAGATCTATGTACAAAGATAAAGCTGCTGGTAGGATATGGATTTCGAAGCTTATGCACATTATGATGCCTAGTTGGGGACTCATTACAAAATGAACGTCATGTCAATTCAGGCTATCTTGGAGCTTATTTGGACATATCATAAGTTATTTAGTTTATGCTGTAAGTACTGAAGTTAACTAGAACTGGAGACCGGATGCTGAGTACATGATGTGTAGTTAGGCTTCATTTTATAGGAAATCCACTGCTATATGTTCTGTTGATTTGGCCACAGATCAAGGATACTGATGTTTCTTTAGGGTAAAAGGATTGCTGGAATTATTTCATGATGTCATACAGTTGGTTTCTTTTCCATCACAACAGAGATGAATTATTACTTTCATATTTTTTGCAATCACCTGATTATGAGCAGCTGCGAACTCCTCATCACTATTGAGCAACCACAGGTGGTGGTTTGAGGACTATTTAAGCTATAAATCAAGGATAGATTATCATATCCTAAAAAGCATGATGCACTTGCAACACATACCACTGCAGTGATTCTAAGTTAATGATTTTACACTTAAGATCATTAACTCGAGCCCCTCAATTCTTTTTCTCTCTAATGCAATTATTTTCCACAGTCCAAATGCATTACTGTCTGTACAGCCTTTGCTCTAAGCTACATAATTGGAAAATGCAACTTTGAAGTATGTATAGCAGCAGAAAAGGATTGATTATAGCAGAGCAGACAAGGATGATTATCATCTGTTATAGGTTCTGGATTCCGATAACTTAGTGAAGCTGCGGATTATTTTGCATACCGCTCGATTCATCCAAATCCGATGCCCCAATAGCAAACGTGAAACTAGCTAAAATATGTAGGAATTTGTTCACAATTTGGACTTGCTCCCTTCATGATTTTCTTATGCTCAGAGGAGTTTTTGGTTTCCAACTATTCAAATTCCCGTGCCATATTGAGGTGTTAAAGCAGCAAAGACAAATTTGCTATTCATATTCAGATTCAGATTCTAAAGGACATTCGATTCTGGTGTCCAAAAATATGTGAATCTTTGCATGTGGAATTGGTTATGCAAAGCTTGAGAAGATTCTTGAATGTTTTCCTTTCCTTTTACTATACTTTACCACTTTGTCCATATTTTCACCGTCAGTGTGCTTGAATTAGCATACATTAAGCATAAAACCAGAGCTTTGGTAAAACAATTTCATTCAATGCAATTGTAAATTCTGGAAAATACTGCTCTCCAGTTTTTGTTTCCCCAATTGTTTTACTATCTACAATTGTATAGAAAGGAGCTGTAAATACATATATTATTGCTTCCTTTGTTTTAGATCAATAATATCACCATTAATAACAATAATGGAGGGTTTCGTGAAGGGTTTTTGACATGTATTAAGGAGCTATCAAAATCAGATATTAGTATAGAATATATATTAAAATATAAAATATATATTAAGAATAAATTAAATTATACATGTATTTATATATAAATACATTATGATTAATTTTAGTGGTTTTTTTAATGTGTAAATAGTATTTTTGTTTTTAGGCATAAATGAAAATTTTCTTTTATTTTTTATTAGAAAAAAATTAATTTTAATGCAATTATTAGTGTAAATTAATTTTATACGTGTATTCAATTATGTAATACTATAGTCACCAAAAAAAAGAGTCACCAAAAAAATTATGTAATATTATATTAATAAAAATAATTATTTTTTATTTTGCACATAGTTATCTAAACGAACGAATTTAATTAAATAATTATATAAAATACTAAATAGTTTATGCTATATCAAAATTAAAAAAAAATGCTTTGTATAAGATGATTCACTCCTAATGCAAGATGATGGATACAACAATTAAATTCATAACAATTTTTTTATGATAAAAATCATCTTAAAATAAAAGGACTACAAATGAATGAATGATCATAAACTAAGATTTTTGTAGTAAAAAGTATAAAAACACCGCGACAAATCTTCTAGGCTTAATAATAAGGGGGAAATTCTGTTTGGGGAAAAAAGTTAAAAAAAAAAAGAAAAAGGCAAAAGTGGAAAATGGGTCGCTATTTTTGTTAAGAAAGCAATCACCTTTGAGTTTAGTTGCCAAGTTCATCATGAAATCCTGCAAATGTGATTGCGCTTGTTCTCGTTTCTTCACGATCCTTCGTTCCCCAAATCACAGAAAAATTCTGCCTCAATCGAAAAGGAAGAAGAAGAGAACGAAAATCCACAACCCAATTTTCTCTGTTGTCGAAAAGTTTGCACCATAATCTGAAATGGGTCGTCGGCAAAATGACTCAGGTTTCGGTAAATTTACCCTTTTGTCCCTCTTCCTGATGGGTGCAATCTCCTGCTTGGCGGTATACCTGTTTCTCACTGTGGTTTTCAGTCCCAACAACACTACTGCATCTCTTTCTTCAATGGAGCATGTTGATGGGGTTGATGATTTGCTGAACCATGAAGAAGAAGGAGGAGAAGAAGAAGAAGAAAGGCCATGTTGTGATGGGGTTGAGCATTTGGAGCTATGGGGTGATGCCGTTAAATGGGGTAGTGATTTTAGGGTAAATTCTTCTAAGGAATGTTGCATGGCTTGTAAGAGGATGTGTAGAGGTGATGGTGGAGCTTGTTTGTGTAATTCATGGGTGTTTTGTGGTGATAGAGATGCATGTGGACCTAGATTTGGTGAGGTATTGCTATGAATTCTGCTTTGTTGTTAGCTTAGTACTATTAAATTCTGTACCTATCATGGATGTTGATAATATGCTTATGAAAAGTGAAAAAAAAAATGGAATAATATGATGTATCTAGCATCTAGGCTTATGTTTAGTGTCCTTTTTTTATACCTCATGCATAAGCACAATTATGTTACTAGAATCATACATTGGTTGATCCACTTATTTGATTGGTCAGTTAATTTTGTTTTGGTAACTGGAACTTGATGATTTTGAAACCTTTGACTGACAGCTACTATAGTGTACCTGTCTATTATCATGTAGCATTTAGCAAAGTTGGTTGGTTGATGCAAATACTTAATAGTCTCTTTTTAACTGTCTTACATATAAAAATTCATATTTTTTTTCAGTTTTCTAGATCATGTCAAGAATGTTTATTTTGTCATAATTAAGCATTTCTTAATGGAATTACTCACCATATCAAGATCCAGGTTCCAGCCTGGGACTCTTTCAATTGCATCCCATTTGAAACTGGTTAGGTTGGTATTCATGAGGTGTATAGAGTAGCGGCTGTTATGTAGCTTCCAGTTGATCAAAAAGATGTGTATGATTTTATTTTATTTTTCTGTCTTATTAAGGGATTATGATTTATATTTTGGAATTTTGATTGGGCATCATAGTGGCTTCATTATAAAGACATACAATTTAGTAGGTTTAGCATACTATTACTTCAGATGAACAACTCTTTAAGGTCTAAGGATGAGATATTCCTGTATTTGAGGCTTAGAGTTTTAATGCACTTTTCCTAATACATTTATGTTACCTCCTCTCGTTTCAGTGTTGGTTAAAAAGACAGAAGGATGCATTAAACCCTGAACGACGAGACTTGGGAGATAAAGTGATGTGGACTTCTGGTTTAGTCTTTGATAAGGGAGAGGTAAGATTGCTATATGATGTGATTAGTTGGTACTGCACATACTAATCTGAGATATCTATCTTTATCAAATTTTCATGGTTTCAAAAATTATATAAGAAGAAATTTACTGAACAAAGTGAAAATGACTACAAAGCCAAGGGTGGATAAGGAATCCTCCTTAGCATAAGTACTCTGAGCCTACTGGAGCTAGTGTACATTTATTTAATTTGTTTTCTTCTATGATCTAGAACTAGAAGAGAAGAGTCACTTAATTATCATAACTGAGTATGTATAAATTGTTTCTTTTTCATAATCTTAAAGTCTTCACATTATTATGATACATCTCATTTCTGTTAGAAATCTATTTGATATATAATCCACGCCTTAAGTTTTTGACAAAATATGCTGATAATCTGTTTCCACTATATTGTATCTTGTGCTCTTACTGTCTTAAATGTATGTCTTTCAGCTGTATATTTATCTGTTGCTTGTATGTTTGTAATTTTAGGGAATTGTTGGACTGGAAACTGACTATGGAATTCTACGTATAAAAGTGAGTATTCTACACATGTTTACGTCATCATGTATCTGACATTCATTGGACTCTTTCAGCTTGGTTTTGTGTTCAGGATGTTGAACACATCTTCCATTTAGTGGATTGACTCTTATCAACTCTCTATGCTACAGCTTTTTCCCGACTGTGCTCCCCAATCTGCCTCCTACATTCTTGAGTTGTTGGCATTGCCTCACTGCATTGGGTGCCAGATTTATCGTTCAGAGAGCCGAGGTAGCTTTTGGGATTCAGAGGGAAACCACATTAAGAAGGTAAATTTCATTATGTTAACAATTGTACAAATTGTGCTTTATCATTCTGATGATTTTTGAGGTTTATGGATACCGGAAACATATTTAGTGTTTATCGATTTGAATGTTGATATAGGCTGCATTTGGTCCCCCTTTTGCGCTAATCCAAGGAACATTTGAGTCCATTGGTTCTACATTCAAGGATATCCCAAAAGAGTATTGTCCGACCATAAGAAGAGGATCTGTAGCATGGGTTGGTTCAGGTCCAGAATTCTTCATCAGCCTGGCTAATCATAATGAATGGAAAAATGCATACACTGTCTTCGGTTCCATACTATCTGAAGATATGGAAATCTTGGAGAAAATTGCTCAGCTTCCGACCAAATCAGATGTTTGGAATGGCATTAATGTTGCTGTCTTGGAGAATCCGGTTTCATTACGGTTCCGGAGAATTACCACATAGTGCAGAAACCGTTAGATTGTTTTTGGTTCCATTCATTTATTCTGAAGGTTTATTTTATTCCTGTTTAACTATAGCTGATTTTATATCAAATTGAGTATACTTCAACTAGTTTGGTAGGTATGTATGTGGATATTTCTTGATTCACTAGAGATGTAGATAAGCTGAAGTGTTCGTTTTAAAATTCAGCTCATTATAAAAATTAACATTCAATGTTAAACCAAAATAACTTGTTTTTGAACGTTCGAATCTCATTCTAAATACTTAACAAAGGCATTTGTCTAGGTTCACCTATCATTACTCACAAACAACACGAAAGTAAAGTCATGTGACAAATACAAATTGGAAGCCGAAGTACCATATGTTTCTTCATTCAGCTATGTTTTTGTAGTGAAAGTCTCAAGCATCCTATGCAAAAGACACAGTGATTCACTTATATTTTGAGTCTAGATAAATAACAATAAGTACATCATAACTTTGCATCCCTGGTTTGTGAAGATTGAATTCTCCAATTGCAATTTATGGAGAAATAGGAAAATACCATGGTAAGGGAATACGAATGGATACTACTATGAAGAAGAGAGTACCAAATAAACGAAAGTGAAACATTGAATAATCAAACACGACCATCCATAAACCATTATGTTATCAAGTATCACACATGAGTAACTTTAGCAAGACAGAACAAATTCTTAGGTTTACATAGTCCAATTTCACTTATTTAAATTTTAAACACAAACAGAAAGCTGTATGAGTCATCATATATTATGTGTTATGTCATTTGGACTGATCACTCTTCCCTCACTGTCAGTGCTCTCTTGTTATTGTATAGCCATTTACAAAGGAGCACCACCAAACTATTCAAACAGATTACAAAGGAGACGCAAACACCCCCTACGGCAACAAACCATATGGCCGGCATCTTGAATGTCTTGCAATTTACCGCAATCCCAGAAGTCTTGCGTGCTAGATCAGCCAAATAATATAGCAGCGCATCCATCATTAAGGGCATAAGAAAACATCGTGCTCCAGGATGCTCACGCCAGAACAGGATCACCCCTAGAATAAAACACCCAATGAAGGTGGCCATATCTACCATCTCCGGAAATAATGTGAAAAGTGCTTGTACATAATTCTGATCGGTGTCTGAAAAGTTTCCAGCTTGGAGACCCAATGTGGCAGCTCTCTTCGCGGGTCCCAAGTGACGACCTTGGGTCAGAGCAGCCCAAGAAAAGATAGCAAAACGGAGACTAGGAACCATTTCTTTCATCTCTGACCATAGAGAATGTAGAAATCCTTGCTCAGATGAGATGTTTGTTGTAAGAGGATCAACATTTTCAGCGTCTGTGCTTGTCTAAACAAAGAAGAAAAAAATAAACGGAAACATTTCTTGAATTTTAAGACTAAGTGATATTTTTGTCATTTTAGCATAATATACTGTGATAGAAACCAGTAAAGAGTAAACCATATTGTTATTCCACAATAGTTCCAAAGTAATCACAAGCTGTAACTGCTCCTGAAAACCTTGATCATGGTGATGATAGGCAAGAAGATAAAAACTCAGAAGAAGAATAAAGCAAGGAATGGTGTTTTACCGTTTTACTTGACTTCTTGTGAGCTTGCACCGCTTCTTCCATGTCTCTTTGGACTCCACTATCCATCTTCATTACTACAACTCCGTTGCTAACAAAGGATCTCTTCCCAAACTTGGTGACAGATTGATAGACGCGCCTTGCCGAAGATGCTTCTCCTTAGGGGCAAAGAATGATAGTAAATTTCTCCCTTCTTTCTTACTATATGTGTATTTGTAATGCCCTCATTATAATAATATATTTGCCTCCACATTTAAAAATCTTTTATTTATGTGTGAAAAAAATTATACTATTAAATATTAATACAATGATAAAGATTATTGTATTATATAAATTAAAAAAAATATAAAAAATAATTTTTATTTAGTTAATATTAATCTATTTTAGTGTTTAGATTTATAATTTAAAATTTAGAATTAAAAATGAATAATTTTAGGTGTAGATTTTAAGATAAATAGAATAATTTTTAAAAATTAGCCTATGTTGGCTAAAAAAATTAGTTAATTTCGTAAAAAATAATTTATTACATAAATATTATAGAGTGTTAATTTAATAATTAAATAATAAAAAATATTTGAATAATAATTTAATAAAAAAAAGAGACATTGTTTATAACTATCTATAAAAGAATTGTGATTTGTTTGATTTTTTAATTTTTATATTTTACACAATTTTTTATTATCCCCTCCTAAATGTGTTTGTCCGTTTATCTTCGCATTAAAAACGTTTAAACTAAACTCTGATTTATAATTTTAGTCATTTCTACTATATTAGAGAAGAAAACATAATCCCGTGACAAAAAAAAAAAAAAAAAGAGATGATGACTCAATAGGAAGGGTGCCAGTATTTAGATAAATTGTTTGTTGGCTCCAATGTAATTATCCTTTATTTGTTAAAAATAAAAAGACATGATGATTCAATAGATTCTGCCAAACTTAACTAAAATTCAACACAAAATCACGATGCCATTGTTTTAGTGTTGGAAATAGAGAATTATGATGGAAACAGGACATTGATGATGAATTTTTTCATGAGATGTTTGTTAAATTGTATATCAATCACACAAGAACAACTCCCCAAATTCAACACTATAATTAGAAAAAGAGAAAAGGATGGAATAAGTATGATGCTCAGCCTTATTTAGTAAACTGATGTGATGCATTTGATTCTCCATTGCTAAACACATACTTGCAGGCTAAAGGTAACGCGTTTATTAATGTTGGTATTATTTTGTTGGTATTATATTATTTTCTGTGTTACCAAAAAAAGAAGAAACTCATACACTATTTTCTTAACATACAGGTAGTGGTTCTCTAAATCCATTGCTAAAACTACTACTACCTTTTCTTTCCCTTCTACCCACATCAGCATTGCCTTTTTACACACCAATTCATTGTAGTCTATTCTTTCATTCTGATATAGATAAAAAAAAAATAATAATAATAATAAACATGACAAAGATATCAATAGGTGAATGAAATTTGATTACAAATTTTTTAATGATAAGGACTTGATTGACAGCTTTTATATTATCCTAATTGAAAATTGAGTAAAATTAAAAAATTTTCAAGTATAATTTAATCATATTAATTAATCTATTATTATACTTTTCTTAAAATTATGATTCATAAAAATGTAGGTTCGGTTGACATAAGAAATAAGATGATTCAGAATTAGTACTTACAGCTTATATTAGGTCATAAATTTCAGACTCATTGAGATTGTGACCATATCTTTTAGGTTCACCTATCATTGCTCACAAACAACACGACAGTAAAGTCATGTGACAAATACAAGTTGGAAGCCGAAGTACCATATGTTTCTTCATTTAGCTATGTTTTTGTGTATAGTGAAAGATGCAAAACACAGTGTGATTCACTTATATTTTGACTCTAGATAAATAACAATAACTACATCATAACTTTGCATCCCTGGTTTGTGAAGATTGAATTCTCCAATTGCAATTTATGGAGAAATAGGAAAATACCATTGTAAGGGAATACGAATGGATAGTACTATGAAGAGAGTACCAAATAAATGAATAGTGAACAAAAATGAACATTGAATAATCAAACACGTCCATCCATAAACCATTATCTTATCAAGTATCACACATGACTAACTTATAGCAAGACAGAATAAGTTGTTAGGTTCACACTTTACACACAAAACAAAGCTGTATGAGTCATCATATATTGTCCAGAGTATGTGTTATGTCATTTGGACTGATCACTACTTCCCTCACTGTCAGTCCCCTCTTATGTGTGTATAGCCATGCACCATACACCACCACCAAAATCATCAAACCGGCTACCAAAGAGATGCCAACACCCTCTACGGCAGCAAACCATAAGGCCGGGATCTTGAATGTCTTGCAATTTACGCCAATCCCAGAAGCCTTGCGTGCTAGCTCAGCGAAATAATATAGCGGTGCATACATCATGAGGAGCATAAGAGCACACTGAGCTGCAGGATGCACACGCCAGAGCAGGATGTATGTGCCAAATTGTCTGAGATTTTGTTTTGTTGCTCGCAACTATTCTTAACCATGTTCATCATAGTCACCTAATCAGTCATACGTGTATGCTAATGATTTAAACAATCTTTGTAACAGAAAATCTATGAAAGAAATGAAGTTTGGAAATAAAACAACCAGAGGCAGCATGTTCTTAACAGTATGATAATAATAGACAGAAAATATTTGGTTTCTCACTTGTCCTATTTTTACATAATAGAAGTGTTAAGAAAAAAAAAACAAAAAACAAAATGTAAGTAGAGGACTCTTTTAGCTCCACAAATAACCTCAGAATAATTTCTTTTAGCAGAATATGGTGAAGGCCTTGTGTAGTTTATATTAGAGTAGCATTTAGATGCAGTTGTAGTAACCTGAGCTTGATAAGATAAAATCATAAATAAATAAAAAATCAAACATGTCATGTGGCTGATTCTTACTAGATGTGAAATACATATTACTAATAACTCGAGTTAGATATGACATAAAAATATTCATCCTAACAGTCCTCATAAGATGCAAGTATATAGATGCATGGCTATATGCTAACAAAGGTTATATAAGCCTTCGGCATCATTGTGAATTTTGTTTGCTTTAAATGTCTTTCTGGATTCTCCTCCTAACTTTCTTTTATTCTCAAGGGTGATGGTGGCTTTGGACTGGTTTATAAATCATCGTTCGCAGGAAGGAGCAATCTGTGCAGCAAGAACCCAGATTTTTCACCTTCTCTGAACCAAGTGAAGAAGGAAATCAACAACTTAGAAATTTTTTATTTATTGGGTGTCAACAAAGAAACTATAAATGCAAGCAAGGAAACCGTGTTTTCGCGCCTTTTATTTCCACGACACAAGAATAAGGAAATTACAATACGAGTGACATCATTTGCAATTTCAACTATTATGGCTCTTCATATATCTCTCCTGCTATGTCACCTGCCACTATTCAGAAAACATTTGGCGGCCTTCATGTTCCTTGCCCAGGAACCACTTAAAAAATATGCCTTCGGATCCATACTTATTCCCATGCTTGAATTGTTAAGCTACATGGTGCTTGTTTCGGCTGTTGCTTCGATTCTTCTTCTTCGTGCAAAATTCACTTGCATGCACTCTGTAATGTTCTTCTCTTGGAGCATCCTCATGATTGCCGAATCGGATAATCCGATCAGTGCACTGTACCTTACAATACTAGGAAATTTTTTCATAGGGTGGTATGCAGTATGCTCCTGGAAAAGCAGCAACCAAATGCAAGGGCAGAAGTTGTCTGGCTCAGTTGAGCCCGAGAGTTCACATGATCTTCATCCTTCTCAGTTATGCACTATATGTGTTACTAAGTGAGAGATTTGCACTTACTGAGAAAGCATGCTATAAGTCCAATGTAAAATAAATGTCGCATATGTGGCTGTGTTTGCTGTTTCTACTCTTGTCTTTGTAATTTGAAGTTGTACTGCTTTGACCTCGGTGCAGTACTATGATGTTTTGCTGTTGGTAACTTCTTATAAGTTGGATTGTGTACCAAACTTTGTGCTTCGTTATTTAATGCTTGGAATATTTATATATTTCATAGAGCGTATGATTTTATCCTCTGGATTTCGGTTGATGGGAGATAGAAATATTTTCCCCTTTTGAAGAACAGAAGCATAGATATCCGTGTGCTGTGATACAAAGTTGCTAAGTTTTCTCAAATGTGGTTCACTTTACATTTTAGTAATGGTTTTAGAATCTTGTTCTTTAAACCATACACATAAATGTAACATTGGTTGTGTCTCCACTTTCAATTATTTGATGCAAGTAGCAAGAAATGTACACCGGAGACTTAGTATCTGAGGTGCTGAATTTTAAGACTAAGTGATATAGTTTTGCGAACAAGAAAAGTGGAAAGGCTTAATTAGAATGACGGTCCTATAGTTTCCCGTGTATTCTTGTCAATTTAGTCGTAATATAGTGTGGTAGAAACCAGTAAAGAATAAACCATATTATTTATTCCAAAACAGTTCTAAAGTAACAAGAAACAGAACATAATGCTGCATCGTCTTTTATAATGAATCCAATTAGTCTGACGTAAATTATTTATGGAGTCCGGAGTTCAATCTCGAAGGCCAAAATGGTGCAATTGGAAACTCAGAATGAAATTGGTGCAGGGGTTCAATCTCAGTGAACATTTTGGAGATTTAGTCAATCTGTTGGGGAAAAAAGTGGAGTTATGGGGTGATGCCGTTAAATGGGGTAGTGATTTTAGGGTAAATTCTTCTAAGGAATGTTGCATGGCTTGTAAGAGGATGTGTAGAGGTGATGGTGGAGCTTGTTTGTGTAATTCATGGGTGTTTTGTGGTGATAGAGATGCATGTGGACCTAGATTTGGTGAGGTATTGCTATGAATTCTGCATTTTTGTTAGCTTAGTACTATTGAATTCTGCACCTATCATAGATTTTGATAATATGCTTATGAAAAGGAAAAAAAAATGGAATAATATGATGTATCTAGCATCTAGGCTTATGTTTAGTGTCCTTTTTTTATACCTCATGCATGAGCACAATTATGTTACTAGAATCATACTTGGTGACCTACATTGGTTGATCCTCTTATTTGATTGGTCAGTTAATTTTGTTTCGGTAACTGGAACTTGATGATTTTGAGAACCTTTGACTGACAGCTAGTATAATGTTCCTGTCTATTATCATGTAGCATTTGGCAAAGTTGTTTGGTTGATGCAAATACTTAATAGTCTCTTTTTAATTGTCTTACATATAAAAATTCATATTTTTTTCAGTTTTCTAGATCATATCAAGAATGTTTATTTTGTCATAATTAAGCATTTCTTAATGGAATTACGCACCATATCAAGATCCAGGTTCCAGCCTGGGACTCTTTCAATATTGCATCCCATTTGAAACTGGTTGGATTGGTATTCATGAGGAGTATAGAGTAGCCACTGTTTAGTAGCTTTCAGTCGACCAAAAAACTGTGTATGGTTTTATTTTATTTGTGTCTTTTCCTTATTAACGGATTATGATGTATATTTTTAAAATTTGATTGAGCATCATAGTGGTGTCATTATAAAGACATACACTTTTAGTAGATGTAGCTTATTATTGCTTCAGATGAACAACTGTTTAAGGTCCAAGAATGAGATATTCCTGTATTTGAGGGTTAAGAGTTTTAATGTACTATTCCTAATACGTTTATGTTACCTGCTCTCGTTTTAGTGTTGGTTAAAAAGACAGAAGGATGCATTAAACCCGGAACGACGAGACTCGGGAGATAAAGTGATGTGGACTTCTGGTTTAGTTTAGTCTTTGATAAGGGAGAGGTAGGATTGTCATATTGATGTGATTAGTTGGTTCTGCACAGATTTTCATGATTTCAAAATTATTGAAAATGACTACAAAGCCAAGAGTCACTTCATTCTCATAACTGAGCATGTATAAATTGTTTGTTTTTCGTAATCTTTCAAATCTTTACATTATTAAGGTCGATCTCATTTCTGTTTAGAAATCTATTTGATATATAATCCATGCCTTATGTTTATGACAAAATATGCTGATAATCTGTTTCCACTATATTGTATCTTGTGCTCTTCTTGTCTTATATATATGTCTTTTAGCTGTACATTTATCTGTTGCTTGTACCTTTGTACTTTTAGGGAATTGTTGGTCTGGAAACTGACTACGGAATTCTACAAATAAAACTGAGTATTCTACACATGTTTACATTATCATATATCTGAGATTCATTGCACTCTTTCACCTTGGTTATTTTATGTTCAGGATGCCGGACATGTCCTCCATTTAGCTAATAGACACTCTTATCAACTCTCTATCCTACAGCTTTTTCCTGACTGTGCTCCACAACCTGTTTCCTACATTCTTGAGCTGTTGGCATTGCCTCACTGCATTGGTTGCCAGATTTATCGTTCAGAGAGCCGAGGAAGCTTTTGGGATTCAGAGGGAAACCACATTAAGAAGGTAAGCTTCATTATGTTAACAATTGTATAAAATTGTACTTTATCATTCTAAAGATTTTGAGGTTTGTGGGATACTGGAAACATATTCAATGGTCGAAGCCTTGGTCTTATACACATCAAGGTTTCTGATTTGTTCACCCTGGTATGATGTGTTCATCGATTTGAATGTTGATGTAGGCTTCATTTGGTCCCCCCCCCCCCCCCCCCCCCCCCTTTTGCACTAATCCAAGGAACATTCGAATCCATTGCTTCTACATTCAAGGATATCCCAAAAGAGTATTGTCCTACCATAAGAAGAGGATCTATAGCATGGGTTGGTTCAGGTCCAGAATTCTTCATCAGCCTGGCTAATCACAATGAATGGAGAAATGCATACACAGTTTTCGGCTCTGTCCTATCTGAAGATATGAAAATCTTGGAGAAGATTACTCAGCTTCCAACTAAGTCAGATGTTTGGAATGACATTAATGTCGCCGTCTTGGAGAATCCGATTTTGTTACGGTTCCGGAGAATTACCACATAGTGCAGAAACCATTATTAGATTGTTCTTGGTTCCATTCATTTGTTCTAAAGGTTTGCTTTGTTTCTCTCTAATTAGTGATGATGGTCTTAATGTACCTCTCGACATGCTTGAAGAGACATTTTAAAAATAAATATAATGTAGATATATTCAGTTTCAGGCACCAAATTATATATCTCTTGATATTCCTTTATACACTCAGGATGCAGATAAGCTGAAGGGTTAACCTTAAAATGCTCAATAAAATTAATGTGTTTACAAGTTTTAATTACTTTTCTTTTACAATATACAATATAATATCTTTTGCAGTACATGTTATTTACGTTAGATTTGTCTCACTGTATTGTGACTGGCAAGAAAATTTTGACGGAGACAATATATTTTTATTACGATAGTTAATGACTAAATGCTATGTTCTGAGTTCTAACACTATATTCCCAACCACTTGAAGATAAATTCTTTTTCTATTTATTTTACGAAATGTCTGAAATACAAAAAACAGAGGAAGCACGTTCTATTTTCCCCAAATCATCCACTGATTCACGGCCACCGGAAGAAAAAAAAAATCACAATTCAGAAACAGAGGTGTTTATTAAATTTTGCAAAATTCTCAATCATTCTAAGCAGAATACTAGCGGCTAATGGATATTAAGAGAAATCCAAATCAACATATTTATTAAGAGAGATATCACAGACTTGAACCAAAACGTAAAAAAAAAAAATAATAATAAAAAATAAAAATCACAAATGTGTTGAACGTTATATTTTGAACAAAAAATATAAACATTACATTTGAAACCAAAACAGGCATTAAATTTACGAATCTTTTCAAATATATATACATAGGGAAGGTTTTGGAGGCTAAAATTGTGGTGCCTAAAAATGATTTTTTGTCGATCAACAAATACTTTGTTGATATTTGATGGTGTTAGATAATGTAAAAGAAGTGTTAGGGCCAAGAACAAAAAAATAAGTGCCTGCCCCAAAACTGTTTTTGGTTCATGTGGGTCATTAATTTATTCTTGAATCATGGCCCTTGTTTTGATCAATTTTGTTTATTTCTTTAAAATTGTATAATAATATGTAATTCACGTTTATTTAAAAATAATAGAAAAAAACTATTTAAAATTATATTTAAATTAAGGTTTAATGACTTTGTTTAACCCTATGATTTCGCAAAATTTTTAATTAGGTCTCTGTACTTTTTTTCTTTTTCATTGAGTCTTTGTACCAAAACTTTTTTTTAATTGGATCCCTACACTTTTTTTTCTTTTATTTGGGTCCCTCCACCAATTTTTTTTTTAGTTGGATCCCTATAAAATTAAGTTAATTACTGCCAAGAGAGACCTAATTAAAAAAAATTGGTACATGAACTTAATTAAAAGGAAAAAAAGTATAAGGACCTATTGAAAATTTTGTAAAACTATAAAGACTAACAGAGTAATCAGTTAGATGTAATTTGAAGGGATAAGTATTGTTTTGATCCCTCATATTGAGGGTCGGAATCGAACTCGTCCCTGATCTAATTTTCGATTTAGAATCGTCCTTAACGTTTTTTTTTTCGTATTAAAATCGTCCTTTTTAATAAAATTTTTAATTTTATTCCTAAACTATCCTTACTTTAATAAAAATTATAAAATTAAAAAAAACACACGCGTGGGGGGAAGGGGAGACAGGGGGGGTGGGGGGAGGGGAGGGGGAGACGGGGGGTGGGGTGGGGTTGGTGGTGGGGAGGCGGAAGGGGAGACTGGGGGTGGGGGTGGGGTTGGTGGTGGGGGGAAGGGGAGACGGGGCGGGGGAGGGGAAGGCGGGAGGGGAGGGGGGAGGGGAGACGGGGCGGGGGTGGGGTTGGTGGTGGGGGGAGGGAAGGGGGAGGCGGGAAGGGGAGACCAGGGGTGGGGGTCGGGGTGGGGGAGGGGGAGGGAAAAGGGAAAAGGGAAAAGGGGGAAGATATTTTTGTCCAAAAAAATTAAAAAGGACGATTTTAATACGAAGAAAAACGTTAACGACGATTCTAAATCGAAAATTAGATCAGAGACGGGTTTGATTTCGATCCTCAACGTGAGGGACCAAAACAATACTTATCCCTAATTTGAACATATATAATTTAAATTTTAGCATTTATATTTAGAATTATATTTATTAATTTAAATTAAATAGTGTATAATTTTAAATTATAAATTAGTATATGTAAATTATATTAATTAGTTTATTATTAATTTTAAGGGTAACTAATTAAAATTAAACTCTAAAAAAATTATTTCTACTAAGCATGAAAATTCTATCATTAATTTTTTATGAAATATTCAAAATGTAACCTAAATCATAGTAGATTTTTTTAATATTTTCTATATGATTAAACTAAAAAACCAAAAAAAAGTTTATTTTTAAAAGTTCATTAAATTAATAGATTAAAAATTTATATTTAATAATATATAATAGATTAAATATTCTAATTTTATAACAAGTTAAGTTCGATGTCAAATGAGATAAAAATAAAAAAATAAAAAATAACTATAAATAATATATTATATTTTAAAAAATAATTGAGATAATTAAATACATGATTGTAAAATTCTCTAAAGTATAAGTTAAAAATATTATAAAAAAATTTTTAGACAACTAAAAATTAAAAACTTATCACTTTATCAATTTTTTAAAAAAAATAAATATTGATAATTTTTTTATACTTTTATTTTATGGCACCAATAGAAAAATAATTAATTTAAATTTTTGTTAACAAAATCTTAAATGATGTTGAATATCAAATTTTTATTTACTTAGAAAATATTTTATTCTAATATAGTTATAATTAAATAAATTAGTAGATAACTATATTAATCATGCATTACATAAATAATAAAAAAATTAAAATATTTTAAATATATTATTAAAATAGTTTAAATACATTATTAAAATAGTTTAAATCTATTATATATTATTAAATATAAAATTTTAATCTATTAATTTAATGAACTTTTAAAAATAAACTTTTTTTTGGTTTTTTAGTTCAATCATATGGAAAATATTAAAAAAATCTACAATGGTTTAGGTTACATTTTGAATATTTCATAAAAAAAATTAATGGTAGAATTTTCATGCTTAATAGAAATAATTTTTTCAGAGTTTAATTTTAATTAGTTATCCTTAAAATTAATAATAAACTAATTAATATAATTTACATATACTAACTTATAATTTAAAATTATACACTATTTAATTTAAATTAATAAATATAATTCTAAATATAAATGCTAAAATTTAAATTATATATATTCAAACTACATCTAACTGATTATATTTAAAATAAATTTAAAATTTTAAAATAATATTTAATTTAAGATTTAATTACTTTGGTAGTCCTTATAATTTTGTAAAATTTTCAATTAAGTTTTTATATTTTTTTTCTTTTAATTAGGTCTCTGCACCAATTTTTTTTTTTTAATTAGGTCTTTCTTAACAGTAATTGACTTAATTTTATAGAGATCGAACTAAAAAAAATTAGTGTAGGGACCCAAATAAAAAAAAATATAGAAATCCAATTAAAAAAAATTTTGGTACAAAAACTCAATTAAAAAAAAAGTACAGGACCTAATTAAAAATTTTGTAAAATTATAGGAACTAAAAAAATGATTAAACCTTAATTTAAATATAATTTCAAATAGTTTTTGTATTATTTTTAAATAAACGTGAATTCAAAAAACAATTTTTGAACATGCATTTATTTTTTTGTCTTTCACCCTAATACTTCTCTTGCATTACCCAATATCACATATCAACAAAGTATTTGTTAGTCAACAAAAAATTACCTTTAGCTATCACAATTTTAGCCACCAGAAACCTTTCCATATACATATCATGATAACGGAGAGTGAATTCTCTCAAGTGAAAAAAAATTGGATGGTATTTAATATTAAATCTAATCCTTTATTATTCTCTCTCTCATATTTATTTTTTATTTCACTTAAAAAGTTAAAGATGAGATATCACATTTCATTTTCTCAAATATTAAAAAAATTAAAAAAAATCTATTTCCCATGATAGCGTCACAAATATCAACAGCATGACAGCGATTATTATTTGGAGTTGTGCATTTTCTTTAAGAAATAGCCATCCTGCTGAGGTTGAAGACTTGAGTTTAGAGACAATTTTAATTGATCTTCTTCCAATAGCTGATATTTATCTTTTTAAATAACTTTTTGGTTTTTGGTAAACTTCTTGAATTCTAAGTTTTGTTAAGTGGCAAGTTCACAACTTTTATGTTATCATGATAGCATGAGATTCTCTTGTACCAAATCAGTGTTTAATTTGAGTGTCCATGAAATTAGATTGATTAGAACTGCTAAATGAAGTACTATGCCATAAGAAATAGGCTATTATTATTATTATTATTATTATTATTATTATTATTATTATTATTTAATTCGACTAATTAAAGACTAAATTATTATAGATCGAATCTTTTATTTAAAAATTTATCATTAATCAATAAATTATTAACCTATTTAAACATTTTATACTTATTTAAACGGATAAATAAATTATCTGCCCGCAATTTATATCTTAATTGCTAAGAAAAGCATTGTATTAAAAAAAGAAAACCTGACCCATTATACAAGAATCACGGTTGTTGAGCCTTTGATTGGCGCGTAGTGGGAGGAGCATGCGGAAAAAGGAGTGGGAAAAATAATTGAGTCACATGAGGAGTTTTATTTTAAAGTTTAGTCCTAATCATTCATTAAATTAAGTGATCAAATTTGTATAATCTCATATTTCATTTTATTTAACAATGTTTTTAATTAAAAAAATTAAAAATCTTACCGAAATGTAAAAAAATAATTATCACTTTTTTTATTATAAAAAAATTATCACTTTAATTTTAATATTTGTATAATTACCCTAACCAACATAATGATAGGTACCAGAGATGCCATCTATTTATGGCATATGTTATGTTACTATCTCTCTAAAAATTTAAATGGATAAAAATAAATAATTATATCTTTAATAATATCTTAAAGTACTTTTATGACTAAACAATTGTTGTTCAAGCAAATAAGACTATTTAAGTGTTAATTTAAAAAATATATTGATTTTATAATAAAAGATATTAATAGATAAATAATACACTTTGTTATTTAATTTTGACCAATTTCTTGGTTAAAAAAATAATAATTACATTTATATTTAAGACATTAAACTTTAATTTAGTATAATTAACTAATTAACTAGTGTCACAAAGTTCATTATTATTATTATCATCACTAACTGATTTTTTATTGAGTTGCTTTATAATCCCAGTTATAGTAGGTAAATAAATTAAGATATTCATTCATTTTAGTAAATAGCTTAATTAAGTTTTTTTTTAAATTTAAATAATAAATTTTATATTAAAAATAATTTATAAATAATTTATTTTTTGTTTAATTTTTTAATTTTAAAAATATTTATTTTAAAAGAAAAGTGTTCATACCCCGGCTCAATGTTAAGGGCCCAGGTCCAATCGAAAGGCCTGATCCAATAGATTAAGCCTAGCAAAGCACCCACCTCCATTCTAGAGGTCGGTGTCAACCCCGACTTGGTACGAAGAAGTCGGTTGTGAGATTAGCTGGCAGATAAATACTCATTCAAATGGGTAACCGCCCCTGAAATCTCTCTAACCACTTCATAAAGCCATATCTTAACCTCCCTAAGATAAGGGGACGGTTATTATCCTAAAGATACGGCACTACTCCAACGGTGGTTATTGGCTCACCACTATAAGTACACTGACACACCTCAGGTATTCCTAAGTCCAATACTCTCTAAGACCTGCTTACACCCTTGCTAACTTAGGCATCGGAGTGTCTTTGCAGGTACCACCCCCCATTCACACGCGAGCACAAGTCGGACGGAGTCTCCCAAGTTGCGGACCTACCTGGAGTCCTCCATCACTCACTTGGGCCGCCGAACGCCATCCATTGGACTAATCTCCGGTTACCCACCGTAACATTGGCGCCGTTGCCGGGGACCCGAGAGATCATCCCTCGATGGCAGAAAGATCCCATGAAGAAGGCCATGTCGAAACAGATTCTGAGCAAGAGAATCTAGGCATGGGCAATGACAATGAAGACACAGCCCAACATCAAGATAACGACCAACACAGAGAGGGTACCTCTGGAATGAAGAATCCAAAGGTAAACTCCTCAGATGGTCGTGAATCAGAAAAGGGTGGACCATCCCACGTAACTGAATTGATGGGACTAGTCCATAGCCGCCTGGAGCAATTGGAACAAGAGCGGAAGAGGCAAAAGGAAACCGAAAGGTACCTTAAGGAAGAGATGGAACGGCGAAAAGAGTTAGAAAGAAAACTCTTGCAGCTAGAATCCTCTCTCAAGAACTCCCGCGACGAAGGAGAAGATCAACTCCCAGGCGGAGAAGATCCTTTCAGCGAGGACATAATGAGGGCAAAAGTTCCAACGAACTTCAAAAGCCCTGATATGGACCTCTATGATGGAACTACGGATCCAAAGCATCATCTTAGCAACTTCAAAAGCCGGATGTATCTAGCTGATGCCTCCGACGCTACGAGATGCAAGGCTTTCCGACCACTTTATCGAAAGCAGCGATGAAGTGGTTCGATAGCCTCCCCCCGAGATCCATTACTAGTTTTGAAGACCTCTCCAGGAAATTCTTGATGAGGTTCTCAATTCAGAAGGATAAAGTAAAACATGCACCGAGCCTCCTGGGAGTAAAACAGGAGGTCGGAGAGTCTCTACGAGCCTACATGGAAAGGTTCAATAAGGCATGTTTAGAGATCCAAGACCTGCCCACAGAGGCAGTAATAATGGGGTTAGTCAACGGACTTAGAGAAGGCCCCTTCTCACAGTCCATATCTAAAAGGCACCCCGTTTCTCTAAGTGATGTACAAGAAAGGGCCGAAAAGTACATCAACATGGAAGAGAATGCCAAATTAAGAGACCTGAGTTCACGACCTGGACCTGCTTCCTCCTCTAGAGAGAGGGAAAGGAAAGTCAGGAAGAAGGAAGAATCCGGTCTCGAAAGGCCCAGAAAGTATCACTCTTATACTCCTCTAAAGACTTCTATAGTGGATGTATACAGAGAGATCTGCAACACTGAAAGGCTGCCACCCCCAAGACCCATTAAAAATAAAAAAGGGGGAAGTCGCAGCGAATATTGCGAGTACCATAAGATATATGGTCACTCCACCAACGACTGTTACGACCTCAAAAATGTGATAGAAAAGCTGGCTAGAGAAGGTCGGCTTGATAGATATCTCATGGAGAGGTCGGACACCATGGAAAGAGAAAGCGAGATGACATGGACAGAAGAGATCCGCCACCACAGACCCTGAGAGGCACATCCACATGATCTCAGGAGGATTTGCGGGAGGTGGAGTCACCAAATCTTCTCGCAAAAGACATCTCAAAAGAGTCTACCAAGTCGAGGAAGAAACCCCGACTTCCCCACTATCTCATTTACAAAGAAGATGGGCAAGGAATAATCCCCGGGCATGATGACCCCGTGGTGATAACTATGATCCTAGCCAACGCCCATCTCCACAGAACCCTAGTAGACCAAGGGAGCTTGGCGGACATCCTTTTCAAGCCCGCCTTCGACAAGCTAGGGTTAGATGAAAAAGAATGAGAGCTTACCCCGACACTCTATATGGGTTAGGGGATACGCCAATAAAGCCACTGGGATTTTTACCCCTTCACCACCTTCGGAAAAGGGGAAAAATCAAGGACTCTGAGTATAGACTTTATAGTCATCGATGAAGGGTCAGCCTACAATGCCTTAATTGGCAGAACTACCCTTAATCGACTTGGAGCAGTAGTGTCAACCCCTCACCTCTGCATGAAATTCCGACTCCAGGAGGAATAGCAACGGTGAGGGGAGACCAAAAATTGGCAAGGAAGTGCTACAACGAAAGCCTGAATCTGAGAGGAAAGGGCAAAGAAGTCCATACCATAGAGTTAGGTGGACAAGGACAAGAGAAGAGCTACGACCCCAGCCGGGTGGAAAAACCGAGGAGATACAAATCGGTAAAGAGGAAGGCAAAACGACTTACATAGGAGCCAACCTAGGGGAAACCCTGAAACAAAGGTTGGGTGAACTCCTAAAAGCTAATTCCGACCTCTTCGCCTGGAAGGCTTCCGACATGCCGGGATTGATCCCGAGCTCATGTCTCATAGGCTCTCGGTTTACCCAGGGTCCCGACCTGTACAGCAAAGAAGACGCAAGCTCGGCCCAGAGAGGGCCTCCATAGTAGAAGAGCAAGTACAGGCGCTCCTGGAAGCCGGCTTTATCAGAGAGGTCAAATACCCAACATGGCTAGCCAATGTAGTGTAGTCAAAAAACAAAATGGTAAATGGAGGATGTGCGTCGACTATACCGACCTGAATAAGGCCTGTCCTAAGGACCCTTATCCCTTACCAAGTATTGATACCCTGGTGGACTCCAGCTCAGGGTACCAATACCTATCATTCATGGACGCCTACTCGGGATATAACCAAATCCCGATGCATGAACCCGACCAAGAGAAAACATCGTTCATCACACCAAAAGCCAACTATTGCTACGTGGTCATGCCATTCGGACTAAAGAATGCAGGAGCCACGTACCAAAGGCTGATGAACAAAATGTTTTCCTCCCATTTAGGGAGCCTAATGGAGGTATATGTCGACGACATGTTAGTAAAAACCAAGCAAGAAGTCGACCCCTTAACCGACCTCTCACAAGTCTTCGACACTATAAGGTTGCATGGGATGAGATTAAATCCCGCAAAATGCGCCTTCGCAGTAGAAGCAGGGAAATTTCTAGGCTTCATGCTAACACAAAGAGGGATTGAGGCCAATCCCGACAAGTGCAGAGCCATCCTAGAAATGAAGAGCCCGACTTGTTTAAGAGAGGTCCAACAGCTCAATGGCCGACTTGCAGCCCTCTCCAGATTTATGGCAGGATCGGCACTAAAATCCCTTCCACTATTCCCTGTTAAGGAAGGGATGCCAGTTTGAATGGACTCCGGAATGTGAGGAGGCGTTCCAAGAGTTCAAAAATTTCTTAAGCCAACCTCCTATCTTGACTCGACCAATACCGGGAAAAGACCTCGTCCTATACTTATCCGTCGCAAACAGGGCTGTCATCAGCCCTGATCAGAGAAGACGAGGGGGCAACACCCGGTCTATTTTACCAGCAAGGTTCTACAAGGTCCTGAACTAAGGTACCACAAACTAGAGAAGTTTGCTTACTCCTTAGTAATAGCCTCAAGAAGGCTAAGACCTTACTTCCAGGCTCACACGATAAGAGTCCGTACGAACCAGCCCATGAAGCAAATCCTTCAAAAGACGGATGTTGCAGGGAGAATGGTTCAATGGGCGATAGAGCTCTCCGAGTTCGATTTGAGATACGAAGCTCGGACTGCAATTAAAGCCCAGTGCCTCGCCGACTTCATCGCAGAATACGCAGGTGAACAAGAGGAAAAACCAACTACATGGGAACTCTATGTAGACGGGTCCTCCAACAAAACAGGGAGCGGCGCAGGCATAATATTGGTAGATGGAAAAGGGACCCAGATAGAGGTCTCCTTAAAATTTGAATTTCCGGCCTCAAACAATCAGGCAGAATATGAAGCCTTGATTGCAGGATTAAAGCTAGCAGAAGAAGTTGGCGCCACAAAGGTGACAATCTATAGCGACTCACAAGTGGTGACTTCCCAAATAAGTGGGGAATATCAGGCAAAGGACCCCAATATGAAGAAATACTTGGAAAAAACCTTGGAACACCTTGGGCACTTTGCGGAAACCGAGATCAAACACATAACTCGGGATCTAAATAGCAGAGCTGACGCCCTCTCCAAGTTAGCAAGTACCAAACCCGGAGGGAACAACAGAAGCCTGATTCAAGAGACCCTACAAGAGCCCTCGGTATCAAAAGCAGAAGATGAACGAGAGGTTCTTGAGGTAGTCGGCCTAAACCTCGGATGGATGAATCCCTTAGTCGAATACCTAAAATTCGACATCCTCCCCAAAGAGGAGAAAGAGGCTAAAAAGATCCGAAGGGAAGCACAACATTATACTTTGGTGAGAAATGTCCTTTACAGAAGAGGGATATCAACGCCATTACTAAAGTGCGTACCGACCTCAAGAACCACCGAGGTGTTGGAGGAAGTACATAGTGGGATCTACGGAAACCATCTCGGAGCGAGGTCATTGGCCAGAAAAGTGATCCGAGCAGGATTCTATTGGCCGACCTTGCAGAAAGATGCAACAGGCTTTGTGAAAAAATGCCAGCCATGTCAGATGCATGCAAATTTCCACGTGGCTCCACCAGAAGAGCTCATCAGTATAACTTCCCCCTGGCCTTTTGCAAAATGGGGAATGGATCTGTTAGGTTTTCCCCAAGCACCAGGGCAAGTCAAATACCTGATCGTGGGAATAGATTACTTCACAAAGTGGATAGAAGCAGAACCACTAGCTACTATCACCGCTCAAAGAAGTCGCAGGTTCCTCTACAAAAACATTATCACAAGGTATGGAATACCTTATTCCATCACCACAGATAATGGGACTCAGTTCACCGACGCCTCCTTCAGAAGTTTGGTAGCCAGTATGAAAATCAAACACCAGTTCACCTCGGTAGAACACCCACAAGCTAATGGGCAAGCCGAGGCAGCTAACAAAGTCATACTGGCAGGACTGAAGAAGAGATTACAGGAAGCAAAGGGAGCTTGGGCTGACGAGCCCCAAGTGCTATGGGCTTATAGGACGACCCCCCAATCCGCCACAGGAGAAACACCCTTCCGACTAGTCTACGGCGTAGAAGCCATGATTCCTATAGAAATCAGTGAGCAAAGCCCAAGGGTAATTCTCCATGATGAGGTCGGAAATGTACAGGGGCACAAAGAGGAGCTCGACTTGCTTCCCGAAGTCCGAGAGAACGCCCAGATAAGAGAAGCGGCATTAAAGCAAAGGATGACTACCAGATACAACAAGAAAGTCATTCGAAGAACATTCGCCGTAGATGACCTGGTCCTAATTAGAAACGACATTGGGGTCAACAAATCAGGGGAAGGAAAGCTCGCCGCCAATTGGAAAGGGCCATACAAAATCAAAGAAGTGTTAGGGAAAGGTTATTATAAAGTAACCGACCTGGATGGCACTGAGTTACCAAGGTCGTGGCATGCTTGTAATATGAAAAGGTACTACAGCTAGAAGCGAACTCTACTCCCTGATGTACTCTTTTCCCAGCTTCATGATTTTTTCCCAAAAAAGGGTTTTTTCTGGAGAGGGGTTTTTAACGAGGCATCATAGTAGAGGCTAAGGGAAATATACTGTCAAGACCCTTAGTAGCAAAAAGGTACCTTCCCGATTAATAAAGATCTTTTTTCATTCATAATATCTCTCAATATCCTCCTTTATTTTTCTAAGTCTTTCTACGAAACGCGCCGACTTAAGCTCGACAAAGCGTGAAAATCCCATGAACCGACCTAGATGGTCGTCAGGATAAAACGACGAGGTACAAGTCGGTGTAAAGAGGTTATACAAGTCGGTCGTAAAAACTCGGGAACCAACCCGACTCATAAGTCGGAAAGAGATCCCGAGTAGGAAAACTTGGAAAACTTTGATCCACAGATCGGAGTATAACACCGAGTAGAAGAAAAACGCATCGCAAAAATAACCTAAGTCATAAAAACTCACTAAAGCAAAGTCGAGTATAAGGGATAACAAAAGAGATATGACAACCTGAAAAGTTTAAAGCTTGCATACAAGCCTTTCCACGAAAAAGGCTCGAGAAAATAATGCAGGCGGCTAGCAGAAGGTTTTTCGAAAAAGATCAAACATATTTCAAAATAGAAAAGCATGTGCACGCGCAAAGTAACTTAAACCCTTATCCAAAAAAAGGGCACCTACTTTGATTAGAAAACCCTTATCCAAAAAAGGGAATTTATTTTGTTTAAACCCTTATCCCAAAAAAGGGCAACAAACAGAATACTTTGTTTACGGCCCCAAAAGGCCAACAAGCAAATTGTTCAAACACCACCAGCAAATAAATAGAAGTTTAAAAAAAAGGGCGACCCACAGGCCGGGCCCCCATATAGCCACAAAAATAAAAAAGTCATTTCTTGGACGGAGTAGAGGAATCACCAGGAGGAACACCACCAGGACCGGGAGGAGGAGCTAAAGAGGAAGTCGGAGTGAGGATTGAAGAACTCGGAGCATCTTGGGGACGAGGAGGAGACTCAATAATCCTCTGTCCCCGAGTCTTCAGGTCTGATTCGGAAATGACCTCGGGAACAGGAGGATCAACAATGGCGCCATCAATAACTACTTTGTCAGGATGTAGTGGAGAAAGGTCCAAGTCGGGAGCAATAACTCTGACTTGTTCCAAGAAAATTCTCCAAGACTCCTCGGCACCATCGGCGATAGAGTCCTCCAACTCGGCGTAGGCGTTCCGAGAATTCAGCAAATCCTTCCTCACGGCCACAATATCTTCAAATAAGCTGTGGTAGCTTTCTTGCGCCGTTTTTCTCAGATTCGCCTCCAAAGTGCATTGGGCCCGCAGCTTACCCTCCTCCTCCTTCAGGTGATCCCTCTCCTTCCTCAATTTATCCCTCTCCTCCTTCAACTCCTTCTCATGCTTTTCATAAATAAGAATCCTCCCCTCTAACTCCTCAACCCTCGAGGATGCCCCCAAAGAGCTGAGGGGAGCTTTCTCAAAAATATCCAAAAGTTTCCCGCAAACACCCGCCGCCCTAAAACTCTCCTCAGCCATGGTAGTGAGGTGGTTTCGAACAGAAACATCATCCATACTAATAAAAGGATAGATGTTCTTTCGGACGAATGCCATAGCATCCGCCTTAACCCCACCATCGAAGGAAGAAGAGCCAGACTCTAAGGTCTTACGCTTCTTCTTCTCGGGCTCGGAGAGAATTTGGGCTGAAGGGGGTGGTCGGGGCAAACTCGAGGAAGAAATTACAATGGGTTGAGAAGGAGTGCCAGTGTTCTTAGGAGGAGGAGGTGGAGGAGGAGGAGAGGTGATCGCCCCGGACCTAGCCCGGGACTTCGCCTTGGCCTCTCGGACCCTTTGGTAGGCCTCCTGAGCGTTCTTTTTTGCCATATCTACAAAAGAAACAACCAAGTTACAAGTCGGTATAATATAAGTCGGCGAAAACAACTCGGAAATAAAGAATGCATGCACTACCTATTGAGATTGAACGAAAGTCGGTGTTCCCTGAAGAATTTTTCTGGTATCCAAATATGGGGACCTCCCCACGCTTCTCGGAAAAACCCCACAATGGCCGCCTCCACCTCGTCTAGGTCATCTAGACCAATCTTTTCACAAGGGGTGGCCGGCAGCCAATAAAGGGGAAAGCGAGGGGAGGAATGCTCGTCCAGAAAAAAGGGGTGGTGACCCTCTACGGCTTGAACCTTGAAGAAGAAGTTTTTGAAGTCGTGGAAGGATTCATCAAAAAGGGTGAAAATCCTCCGACCTTGAATGGCTCGGAAGGATACCCATTGTTGCTTATTATTTAGCCCACTAAAGGGCTTAGTCATATGGAAAAGATAAAAGAAGATTCTCAAGGAAGTCGGGAAGTCCAGAGCGTGGCTTATAAACTGGTAGATCTTCAAGAAACCCCAGGAATTGGGATGGAGTTGAGTAGGGGCAACCTTACAGTGGTGCAGAACGGATATCTCAAAATCCGAGAAAGGAAGAAAAACACCCAAACGGGTGATCATGCATTCATACATAAAGAAAAAGTGAGGGGTCGCCTCATCAACTCTCCCAAAGCAGACCCGGTCTTCAGGACCCGGGATTATCAATTCATATTTGGGCTCGTCCTCGTCCGAAGTACAGAGCCTATGGTGAGTACGAAGGTGGGTGACGAACTCAGCGTCGACCAACGGTTCCTCCCCAAGGACCGTATCGTCAACCACTGAGAAAGAATGTCTACAGAAGCCATTTTTTATGTAAAGAAAAGTGGCAGAAAACCTACAAAAGGGAAAAAGGAAAAAAGAAAATCAAAAAACAAGGCCACTAAAGAAGAAAGATTCGAAACTAGAATCTACGGGTCAACCTATCTACTCGCCAAACAAAACATGCAAACAAAAATGACATGGGAAAAACAGAACTAACCTTTAGCCGAAAATGAAGGTTGGGGAGAACTGAAGTCTTCAAACACAAGAATGCAACACAAACAGGATAAGGAGAAGTTTGAAAGATTGCAGAAACGGAAAATGGAAAGAGAGGGAAAGTATTTATAAATAGGCTAAGGGGCATAATGGTAAAAACGAGGCAGTCATTAATGCGACTGCACCATTACCGAAGCCCTCAATCCCTAAATGATCCCTCAACGGACACGACGCTTGAATTGACGTAACTGTCAGAAACCAAAAGTCGCGAAAATCACGTCGGTTCTCACCATCCGTATTCTTTCAAACAAGTCGACTACGAACCCGAGTTGAATACTTGAACCCAAACTTTAAAGAAAATTTGGGCTCAAGTAGGGGCACTGTTCATACCCCGGCCCAATGTTAAGGGCCCAGGTCCAATCGAAAGGCCTGATCCAATAGATTAAGCCTAGCAAAGCACCCACCTCCATTCTAGAGGTCGGTGTCAACCCCGACTTGGTACGAAGAAGTCGGTTGTGAGATTAGCTGGCAGATAAATACTCATTCAAATGGGTAACCGCCCCTGAAATCTCTCTAACCACTTCATAAAGCCATATCTTAACCTCCCTAAGATAAGGGGACGGTTATTATCCTAAAGATACGGCACTACTCCAACGGTGGTTATTGGCTCACCACTATAAGTACACTGACACACCTCAGGTATTCCTAAGTCCAATACTCTCTAAGACCTGCTTACACCCTTGCTAACTTAGGCATCGGAGTGTCTTTGCAGGTACCACCCCCCATTCACACGCGAGCACAAGTCGGACGGAGTCTCCCAAGTTGCGGACCTACCTGGAGTCCTCCTCCATCACTCACTTGGGCCGCCGAACGCCATCCATTGGACTAATCTCCGGTTACCCACCGTAACAAAAAGTAATAAAAAAATTATTATAAAAGAAGTCTTTTTTAACTTCTCCATAAGCACTTAAATAACTTTCTAAAAAGTTATAATTTAATTTTAAAAATTATACCAAACATTAATGTTATAACTTTTCATAAGTTAAAAGTTAAAAAAATTACTTATGAACTTATTCAAATTGGCCAAGTGGCTATAGATTTTACTTTTTAAAAAATAGCTTATAAAATTCAGTTTTAAAAAAAAAGGCTTTTTAAAAATTATAATATTTATATTTGGTAAATTAAATTAAAAATGAGTTTCAATAAGTACAAATAAAATAATCTTTAAAATTTAAAAATACTGTAATAAATAGTAATGTAAGAATTAAATTTGGATATTAATCAATAAATGAGATTATATTAGACTTTTTTATTTTAATAAGTACAAGTTAATCTTAAAAAATAAAAACTTTTTTTAAGTGCTTCTAAAAATATCCCTAATTTTTAAAACTACAGATACAAACACATAAAATTTTTAATTTACTAAACATAAAATAAAATATTTTTATTTTAAAAAATACAAATAATTTTTAAAAAATTTTACTAAACCAAACTCTAGTATAAGACTTATTCATTTGGCTGTTCATCCATAAATCACTGTGTCTTGCTTATTTGATCAAGCACTTATTATTAGACTAAAAATTATAGCAGTATTGTGATTAGAGAGTTATTTTATTATTATTATGAGTATTTTTATTTGTAATTATATTATAAAAATATAAATTTTTTAAAATTATGTTAATTTTGTTCTGAAATTATAGATTATGGTACAAAAAATTTATAGAATTAAACTATTTTTATAAAAAGATTATAGAGAACAAAAGTTCTTGTGGGCTAAGAAGAACAGAATCTTTGTGAATAAAAAATTAAATAATAAGATTCTTAGTTATTATTTTCATGTGAAAGAGTTTAATTTATTACTAATAATTAATATTAATATTCGTTATCTAAAATTTGAAACGATTTAAATTTTATATTTTTAATTAGGTGTTAATTCTATTGCACAAATAAAAATAATTAATTTTTACGTTTTCTATTTAAAAATAATATTTTTTATTTATGTATATAAAAATATAATTATATATTAGTATATAAAAAATTATATTGATAGTTATAAAATTAACTCAAAATTAATTGTTTTTAAAAATTGAATCTTGATTTTAACTTTTAACTAAAATATTAGTATTCTTTTCAAATTATATTTAATAAATATTTGAAAGAAAATAAATGAAAATATATAGATTAAAAAGATAAGTAAAAAAAATTTAAAATTAAATAAAAAATCTAAAAAATATATGTATATAATAATAATATTTTTTATTTTTATTATATTATTTTGTTAATTTTATTTTTTGTAGAAATAAAGATAAAAAAAATAAAGAATGAGAAAAAAGAGAGAGAAAGATAAAAATAAAGAATGAAAGAGGGAGTTTATTAATTTTAAAAGAAAAAATTATATTTTAATTATAATAAAAAATATCAGGTGACACATTTTGATTTCTCAAATTACTAATATAAAATATAAATTATAAATTATATATAGAGTGGGAAGGATAGAGAGAAATAGAAAAAGAGAGAGATAGATAAGAGAATTTAAGAAGTGGATTTATTAATTTTGAAAGAAAATATTTTCTCTCAGTTTTAATAAGAGAATGTCATATGACACATTTGTTATTAAATTAGATAATAATATATAAATATATAATAAATTATTTATAGAGTGAGAAGGGTAGAGAGAAATAGAAAAAAAAAGAGAGAGATAAATGAGAGAATTTAGGAAAGAAATTTATTAGTTTTGGAAGAAAATATTTTTTCTAGAGTTTAATAAAAGTGACATGTGACACATTTTGTTCTTAAATTAGACAATATAATATAAAATATAGCTATATTTTAATTTCAATATTTTACATTTAATTTTAATACAATTAAAAAAGGTTATGTTGCATATTTTGATTGTTAAATTTGTAATTAATCATTGATAATGATATATAAAAGATATAAAGTAGTCAAAAAAATGAGAGGGATAGATAAAGAGAGAGGAAGAAGGGGAGAACTCTTTAATTTTAGAAGAAAAGATTTAATTTCAATTGCAATCAAGAAATGACATGTAACATATTTTAGTTGTAAAATTAGTAGGAACTAAAAAGGATGGAAGAATTTTTTAATTTTAAAAAAGAAATTTGATTTTAATTGCAATGAAAAAATGATACGTGTCACATTTTAATTGTGAAATTAATAGAGAAAATGATAAAATTTTTTAATTTAAAAAAATAATTTTAATTATAATAAAAAATAAAAAGTCACATTAAATAATTTTCACTTTTTAATTTGAATATGGAGAAAAAAGTGGTGTTAGACTCAGATGTGAGGAATCCAGGTGCTTTACAGCCATGTGGTGTTAGTGAATAGAACTCGGACCATGCGAGTTCTTCCTTTCATAAAAAAATTGATAACAACAAACAACTCGGAGGGTCCGTTTTCTAGCTTCCAAAATTCATATTTGCCTACCCACAAGTCGGACCATGCGATTTGTTAAGCAAAATTTTAAAATCAAACAACTCGTATGATCCGATTTGTGTACTCTGAATTTTTTCAAATTTTTTAACACAAATCGGATCCTCCGATTTGTGTACTCTGAATATTTTTAACTTTTTAAACACAAATCGGAGGGTCCGATTTGTGTACTCCCACAATTTTAAAAAACACCAAAAATTACCATGTTAAAGTATATCACTCATTTTATTTCCATATCAAAATTTTTTAATATATAATAGATTTTAAAAGGAACTATCTCTAACTTATGACACGATTTTGATGCATATGCCAGTATTTTCACCCACCAATATATCTTCAATTTGCTTAAAAATTTCCATAGAATTTCTATAATGAAATTGGGATTTAATTTGAAGATATGTCGAATGATGTATGATATAGTACACAGTTATATATATATATAAATTTAGTTCTTTTACCGGCTTAGGTTTAATATGTTCATAAATTCGCAGACCTGTAAATTAGAAATTCATCTCGGACAATTGCACCTTCTCAAATTGTTTCTTTTTAAGAACCAAGAAGATTTGTGCCAAAATCATTGATGCCAAAAAGAACAAAAGACCTTGGACACGTAACGGATTTTGAAGTACTATTTCTGCATTCCCCTGACTAAATCCACCCACATTAAGATTACTCGTTAATGGTTGATCAAATTTGATAGATTTACCCTCCGAAACAAGAAGTTCCAGTCCTGGATTGATATTATATATATATATATATATATATATATATATATAGCAGAACGTGATAAGGGTTTTTGGGTATTAAAGAAGAGATAAGGGTTTTTATTGTAGAGAGAAGAGAAGAGATGAGATTTTCTTTTTGGACTTGAGATTTAAGAGATGAAGGGTTAAGCGAGTACTAATTCAATTGTTCTTTGGGATTTTATATTTGTATTTTGATAGATCAATTTTAATGGGATTTTTTTTATCAATTTTAATATTTGCAGTAATTAAATTAATTTAAAATTAAAATTTATATTAGATATAATTTTTAAAATAATATTAGTATTAATCAATAAAAAGATATTGTATCATTTAAAAAAAAGTCTAATCAAATGTTAATATATCCATTAAATTTATTTAATGAATATTGTAATCTGCTATGTAATGTTGTTAAATTAAAATAAAATTAAATATTAAAATAACAAATTTTACATTAAATTTTATTGTGTGAAATTTAAAATAAAATAAAATTAAAACCATTAGAAATTCTCTTAGCCTAGCTAATGACCTAATAGTACGACTTTCCTAGGCTTCACCGTTTGCCTTGAAATTTTGACGAAATTTCGGTGAAGCAACAGGTTTAAATAACAAGCATGCTCCTAAGTTTTATTTTTTTTTATTTTTTTTTTATTCTTTTGTTGGGTAAAAAGGGAATTATTGATTATTAAGCTAATAAGCTTGCATTGATAATATTTATGTTGACAAAAAAATTAAAATTATTTATAAGTTTAATTTTGATATATTAACAATATAATAAATTTTATATATGTATTCAATTAAATTTATATATTTAAATATTTTTTAAATAATGAGTTTAAAATTAGTTTTTTTTAATTATAACAATAAACAATTGAATGTTTATATAACTTTTACACTCTTAATACATGAAAATTAAACTATATTTATAAATAGAAGAAAAATACATTATATAATATAAGGACAATAAACAATAACTTCAAGAGACTAGTAATAACAAAGTAATTTTTATGAGAAAAATTTAAGAATCTAACAAAATTTATTATTTTTGTTAGTATTTTTAGTTATTATTAATTTTTTTAGTTTAATTAATAATTAAATAATATATTTTTAACCCATACTTTTAAATATTATTCGTTAAAAATAATAAACTTTACTAGTTCTCAAACATTTCTCAAATTTTATATTACAAATTAATAAAAACGCAAGTTTTATAGTTGAAAAATGTGTTTAACCTAAGTGCTAATTGTTGAAATAATTAATTTAAGGTGACTACTTGTAGGAAGATTGTTAGAATTATCATATGAAGATGCAACCTTAAAGATTGATATCTATTATGTTGCAGTTCAACTGAAAAATTGATTTATCTTTAAATGGCAATTCCATTGTAATATATGAAAGAAAAATTGGTTGGTAGATTTAATTTGAATCAAATGAATCGTTTCTTTCAAAAAATCAATTTTTTAACCTGCAATATTAAATACTTCAATGGTCAAACTTATATCTTCGGATGAAAACAATTCTATTAATTTTCATAAGAGTTTCTTCTATATTATTGATACACTAAAATTAATTATTAAAATTAGTGATTATATATTTGTATATAAATATATATGTTGTTTAATTTAATTTTAATATATATTTTATAAATTTAATTATTTTATCAATTTTTATAATTTTATTAAATTTATAATTAAATTTATATATATATATATTTTAATTGAATTTATACATTATTTTTGATTTTGTAATTAGATTATTTTTATGTTAAAAATATTAAGATTAACAAGATATATATTTTTTAAAAAAAAATATGAATATATAATTAAAGATCTAATTATGTTCTTTTTAGATATCTTTAATTTGTACAAAAATATTCAGTTAACTTTAACGTTTTTTACATTAGGAACAATTTATGTAAGAATCTAATTACAAAAATATATAAAAATTTAATTAAATTTTAATAAAATTGTAATGCCTAACAAAATAATTAAATCTATTTTATATTTTAATATATATTTTATATTAGTGAATGATTTTAGTATATATATTATATTAAAAATGTTATTTGTACACTAAAATTAGCTACTAAAATCAATCATCAATATATTGTATATAAATATACGTATTGTTTGATTTATTTTTAATGTGTATTTGCATTCTAGTATATATTTTATATTGATAGCTGACTTTGGTGGTTGATTTTAGTGTACATGTAGCATAACTCGTATTATATATACATTCATAATATTAGTTCAGTAAAAACTAAATTTTTATCTAATGTCTCTAAACTATCAACTTTACATGAAGTCGACTGCACATGAGTTTAGTTCACATGAATGCGAAAATTTAATAGGTCATGGGCCGGTAAAGACCTAGAAAGCAGTGGCGGAACTTGAAACAAAATTTTGAAGGGACAGATAGAAAATAATTGTCAAAAAACTTTTGATATGGACCCATTTAAAATAAGCTCGTCTAATCTCATTTCTCTGATTTGGATGATATTGCCAAATTTTAAAGCCGTTTGTCAGAGTCTCGTTCCAAAAAATTAAGGTCAAACTCATCCGATGTAACTTTTTGAACTTTTGAATGTTGTATCTCACTTTCTTCGTGATTCATTAAAGTAGAAGAACGAGTTACAGGTGTTGATATTGTAAAAGTTATATGTTCTCCTTAAATATTAACCTTCCTCTTAAAAAATGCATCAATTTTTTGATTTTTTATTATTATTTTATATAAAAATTGGAATATATATCCTATAGAATATGTAAATAAGAAGTTAGAAGGGCAAATATTAAAATTTATTATATTTATTGAATTTTTTATCAATTTATACAAATACAATAATATTAATACTTATTGAATATTCTATTATTTTTTATCATATAAAAAATTAAATTAAATAAATAGTAAAATATAAAATAATATTAAATTAAATAAATAAAAAATATGTAATTTTTTATATTTGAACTTAAAGGTAGAGAGAGTGTTGTTTATTGAACTTATTGGGTACTTTAAATCATAGTAAAGTATGTAAGCCAATTGAACTATTTTTTTATCTTTTGAAAAAATATTACTAATTTTTTTTATAAAAGTTTGGGGGGCCATGGCCACCCCTTGTCTGAACTAAGCTCCACCACTGCTAGAAAGGATTAACAGCAACAAAGAGAAGATACAATGTTAATACTGAATCGAAATTCAAAATGGAACATGGTGGAACTCTTACCAGAAAAGAAAGATGAGAATCTCTTCATCAAGGACATTCACACGCATGCATGCATACACCGAATGACTGAAATATTACAAATTAATTAAACAAGACAGGAAAATAAAACGGTCCTTATTGTAAACCAGAAAGATGGTATTAGTACATGATGGCACTCCAATCATAAATTGCGGATCAAGGCAAGAAAAACGATTTATCTTTAATAAATTATACTTACTTTATTAATAAGAAGAAAAATATTTATACGTTTTATCTTTGTATACATCCAATTATCTTTAATGTCCCGAGTGTTTAAAGAAGATGTATACAAAAATGGTACAAATATTTTCTTAATAAAGCAAGCATAATTCATGAAGCTGATCCGCCAAATGTCGTACTTATAAAATTGATAGCATCGGAGACTAATTTCAATACTCCCTCGTTTCGGCGAGGCGGTCCCATGGCGGCTACTGCATTGTTTTGGTGTGGTTGCAATTCTACTCCTTGATTCAGCACTCCATCTCTTGGGTGGCGTTGAGTGCATCGAACATAAAATAATCCGACTGAAGAACAAACGAAGGAAATGACAAGAGATACAGACATAGCAAACAAGAAGAGAGGCCACGCTGAAGAGCCGACTTCAACAAGAATCCCCGAAAATATACTTCCCAATTCACTGAGATATATGATTGCCAGAACTATCAAAAGAACAACCTGAAGAAATCGTAATTCTGCTTGGTGTCTCCGAATCAGGTACAGAATTAAACCACAACAAACAAAGAACCCAGCCATCCATGCCATAGTTCTGTTGTATTTACCAACTGCTTCCCCAATACTTATCGATGATGATGGTGCATCTGTTGCAGATGTTGATGGAGAAGTGTTGTACAGCTGATAAAAAATGAAAGCATAACATAGTCCCAATATTGCACTTTCATTACTGTTACCCGCCTCAAAACCTTGCAGGCGGAGAGGAAGGGTACCGTTGTTTTCAGTGCTCGGCTGACAAGAAACGGAGGACATTATTGCAACTGTGTTAGCTACTTTGCCATCATCTATACTTAAAACACATTATGAATTAATTCATATTCGTATTACTTTAGAAATATTTCTCAAACTTAAAATTGTTCTTTACAAATTCTATCCAATGCAAGCAAGTAACTGTACTACTAATATTCATGATTTAAATCATACAGTGTTATGCTACGTATACACTAAATTAAGTCACTAAAATCACTCATCAGTATAAAATACATATTAAAATATAAATACATATTGAAAATAACTAATTTTAATGATTGATTTTAGTGTACAAATAATATTTTTCAATCATAAGTTATTTTCTTAATTTGTATGAAATTAAACATTCCGTTTTTAGCTAGAGATAATAGTTGCTCTACTTTATTATATATTAGAGCAATTAGCCAATTATAAATAATCAATAAAATTTATTTTTTTATTAATATTTAGTTAATATTTTAAATATTAAATATTAATTTTAAATCTTAAATTTTAATAATATAGAAACAAAATATTTGAATAAAAAAATGTTGGCATCTTAATATTTCTATTATTATTATTCGTGAAACGCTCTACTTTATATATTATGTTTGTTAAAAACAAAACCACACACAAAGACAAAACAACAACAGAAATATTTCACTAGATGAAACGCACATAAACACACAAATGAAAAATATATCTACATAGTATTAAATTAATTTTGACAATATATCTTACCTTAATATTTGCAATTTGCCATCGCTATGAAGTGATGACTACAAGTTATCACAGTAATTTATAACTGCTATCTCTTTAAGAAAATTTCTTAGTTATTTTTGGTACAAATTATAACTCTTGCATTAATTTATTAATTGAACAATAATACTGATGAGATTTATAATAAAATTATTTTAGTGTATGTAACATAAATTACTTAGAAGGACTAAATTCTTTTGTTTACTCTGCAAACACTAAAAATTTCTCTAACTTTAATGACAACATGATCAACGTGAATAATCAACGTGAATAATCAAATTGGGAGACAAGGACTACTAGTTCTTACGCTGTCACTAGCGGGCGTTGCAAGCGTGGTGTTGTCATCTTCCATTTTTATCCAATAATGTGTTTTTGCAGCCACAAATCACAATAACCAAGTATATCTGAATGTTCCTGTGACCTAATAAAATGTACGTTCTTATATAATCTCACGTCCGAATTTTTTCATAATTATTCAAACAAAAAAGTTGCTAAGACACCTAATAGGAAACTGCCTTTTCTTTTTCCTCTCAGCTCGTGGACTCGTGCTAAGTTGCGTGCGCTCTACCTTTCTACTAATACAATGATAACCTATTCCACTAATCTTTAATTTTCTAGATTAAATATTTAAAACATGTTATTGGTACACTAAAATTATTCATCAATATATTTATATATAATTATATATGTGATTTAATTTTTTTCAACATATATTTATATTTTAACATGTATTTTATACTTTTGACTATTTTAATAATTGATTTGGTGTACACGTAAGATAATCGTAAATATTCAATAATTAAATATTCTAACTACCACATCCCTTAATCATCGGTGCAACGTTAACCTTTATAAGATTCCATCCGAGGATATATACATTAGGTCTTCCTTTCCATGATCCGAATTTTCTAACAATTATTCTAACAAAATGTTCTTAAGACTACAAAAAAAAAAGTTTTATAGCTGATAGGAAACTACCTTTTCTTTTTCCTCTCTCACTCGGCTCTACCTTTTTACTAATGGTCACCTATATATATTCCACTAATCTTGAATTTGCTGGATTAATTATTCAGAAATATATGACTCCATCTAAGGATATATACATGAGGTCTCCGCTTTTTACATTTTTAAATCTCTCTCGGTCGAAGTCTTTCAGTTCACATCCTATGAAACTGGGACCTATTACTTTCTTTTTAGTAAAAAATGTCACCTGGAATTAATTAGCATCCGCCTGCGGAACTGTTAAAGCCTCTTTCATTGGTAGTTTTAATCATCTGGGAAGGGAAAAATAGAACATGGAAAGAAAATGGAATTACTTTGCTTTCTCTCTTAGAGCCCAGATGAATTATCTTAAGAAAGGTTATAAGAAATGTGATCTTTTTCTATCCGTTCAGAAAAGTGTTTTCGAAGTAGTAATGTTCTTGGAAAATTTTGTGAAGAACATACATGACGTGTTATACGTATAATATACGTAATGTTTTTCTTTAACCACCTTTACAAATAACACTATATCTTATATATTATTTATGAAAAAATTTAAAGAACTACCTACCATATAAGCTAACGAGTTATAGTTCAATTGTCATAATTTTTTTATATAAATTATCTTTATATAATGGAGAGTTATTTTTTTTACAATAAACTTATTTTTTAATTAGTTGTTCAGAATTAACTTCATCTATTCTTAATTAATATTTTAACAAAATTAATTATTTATTAATTTTTTATAATATAAAATAATAATATAAAACATGTTTGTTATTATTAAAGATACTTCATTTAATTTTAATATTTTATTATTAATTATGAAATATGTAAAATTTTTTTAATTAAATATTTTTATAACGAGTTAAAATATTTTATATTATATAATAATACTCATAATAATATAAAAAAATATTATTACAACTATTATTACATAATATAAAAATGATATTGTTTTATCCCATGAGGGTGAATTATATAGTTTGCTTTGATTCTAACCTGGCCTATCAGTATGTGTATGTTGCATTTCATGAACCCTACTATCCCATGAACATTAATTAGCAAAGAACATTAATCTACGTCTAATTGCGGGATGAAGGTTGGAGTGCTACTAGGGGATCTGTTGGAAGTGCGGGATCAAGGAAGAAAAGGTTTATTTTTATATCTTTGTTTTTTTTTTTAATGTAAAACTAACTTCATCCACTCTTTGCACTTGTAACATTAATAACCTCACACTTGTTTGTTAATCAAGTGTGACACTTGATTACAAATACTTTGCATGACAGGACGATTATATTGCATCCTTTAATGAGGAAGCCACGGAAGCCTTTGTTTGGGGGTTTAAAAGAAAAATCAAGATCAATCCAAAGTCATGCCCATGTTGTTCATGAGAAAGTTAGGGTGGTAGAGGATACAAAGGAAGTTACTTGACTAGTGTATTAACTAACTAGATTTTGTTTGAAAGCTGTTATAACAGAATTGTAATTGGTTATAGCTTGTGACCCAGCTAGCTATATATATATATATATGATCACTTAGTGTACCCTTCATCAAATTTGTTCTGTCGTATACAAACTTTCATACGAATTGAATAAATAATACTGATTCCTCAAGAATTTTTTTTGGCTTTAATTCTTTTATTTCTGTTTTTATTTCTCTCCTAGTGTTCATCTCTTTTGGTTAGTTCATCAGTCTCGTAGACTCTTTTAGATGATAGAGTACTTGATTTGGAGTTGCAGTCGAAGAATTGTAGACACAATAAGAGTTGTGGTAGGTGCATCGGGGTGATAGTTTTAGTTGTGACTTTTGTTTTAATTTAATTATTTTGTTGATATCTATAATTTTATTAAATTTAAATTAAATTTTTATATATTTTTAATTAGATTTTTATATTATTTTTTATTTTATAATTAAGTTATTGTTAGTATAAAAAATATTAAAATTAATATAATTTTTATTTATAAATTAAAGACAATTATAATTTAATTAAATTTTTTATTACATATTTTTTAAAAAATATTTTATTAATTTTAATATTTTTTATATAAAAATAATCTAATTACAAAATCAAAAATAGTATAAAAATTTAATTAAAAAAAAATAAATATAAAAATTTAATTATAAATTTAATAAAATTATAAATATTAACGGAATAATTATACCTTTTGTTTTTGGTAGTATATTTGCTTTTGCGATTAATGAAACGTAGCATTTTAAGACATTAATAAATCAATTTACAATATCTCAAGTTCTTAACTGTTGCTTTGTGTAACTATTTGAAATATGAAAAAAATAGGTAGATAATAATTTTTGTGAACAATGGATTAAATATTTGCACATCTAATAAATTGAATTTTTGTTGTTCATGTTATTTAAAAAAATTATTGTTTACCTAGTATTATCTTGAAATATTTAACGAGGGATGTTAGAGGCCAGTAATTTTGGTGTTTTATAACCATCAATTGGCCATCAATAGTATTTTTAATGGTGTAAAATTACAACTAATAGTGAGAGATCACTCACTTTTATTTTAATAGTTAAGTGCCGGCAAAAAAATATAAAAGTTGCTCACCCCTTAACTTTTTCTTATTTAACACTGTCGACAGCTGGATGTACAATATATAACAATGTTCTGAAGAGAATCCCCTCCCCCCAACCCTCCTCGGCTCCTCCCCCAAGCTCAAAAAAAAAAAAAAAACCGAATTAATATATGTAATTAATAACAAATTTAATCTCAAAGAAACCTTTTTAAGGCCAGCCATATGGATTAAAGTAGCACAATCAACACGATCACAAGTCACAACATTACAAATTTAAATTACAAAAAATACAAAGACTAGAAAATTATAACCCAAATACCACATCTTTGTTATCAAACCAGTCACTACTTTTTTATTATATTAGGATAGATTTGTAATCAAAATAAATTTGAAAACTGATTTGATAACTAGCATTATGGGATAGTAAAAATTCCTTGGAAAACTGATTTAGGTAATAACACAGCAAACGTACACAATTTTACTACATGGATTTTTGAACTAGAGAAACTTTTTTCTGAGAAGTCAGGTGCATAGCATGGTATGCAGATCAAGAGAGCCCCCCCGGCTTTACTATTTTGATTGAAGTAAGGATGTGTTGTTGGATTTGGTTATTGTTGTGTGTAAAGAAGGAGCTAAGTGCATGAGAGGCTCCGAAGAAGAGAGCGAGTATGGCGAGGAATAGCAAACTGATTGAATGATCAACTCCGACGTGCATTAGAACGGCCCATGAGATAAAGATAGCGCCGTGGGTGTGACTGAATCTTTCTCCAAACAGAATCGTTAAAGCCGCACCCGAAGCAAACACCATAAAACTCAGTAGTTCAACCACCGAGCCCCCTATCGTTATTGTTTCCCGCCGACACGTCAGCAGCCAGCCCCAAACACATATCATTAACAGCATTACGAAACACGGAACTTTTTTTGGGTAGCTTTCAACCTCTTCATCATTTTCTTCACACACCACCATGGGCTTTATTTGCTTGGTTTTCTTGTTCTTGTTCTTGTGCTTGTGTTGATTCAGATTAGTGTGGCTGCATCGTATTATTGGCAAGATCATTTTGCGGTCCGATTCCACCTCCTTCTCCAACCCAATCTGAATAGCAACATGAGATTCATCACCATTGCACTGGGATAAATTGAATATGACAACAAGTGGTAAATTGACAGATTGAGTTACAGATTTGGCACACCAACCTCACTTCCAGCGCTGTTCATATAATCCCGCCTCCTCCTTTTCTGTTCCCACAGCGCCGAATCAGAGATTGAACGGGGCAGGTACCGTTTCTGAGGCTCAAACAGATAAAGAATAGTTTACAAGAGGAGTTTTATAAATCCCTTATGAAGGACTAGACATACAACTACAATTAGAGGCAAATTTTGTTCTTAATTTACGCACCTCAATAGCAAAGTGAAAATCCCTTGAAGTATAGTGTTGTTCCAACCAAACAGTCTTGGTTACCTTATCCTGTTGGTCATCTCGGATCCTTTTTCCGCGGGGGTTAATATGGTCATCTTCCATAAAACGAATTAAACAATAGGGACTTGGATCTGGAACTTGTTGAGCCATGAAATGAAATTAGATGCGAGTATACAAAAGCAAGCGTTTCCAAAATGTGGTACGTCAACAATACCTTGGAGATTAATGGAAGTCTGTAATCAGAAAAACCAAACAAATGCAAATCCGTTTGCCTTAAGTCTTCCTTCGGGTCCCACCATCACACTAATTCAAAGACAGAGCCGCGTTGCCTTGCACTTTACTTTAGGTGAAAATTTGGAAAAGTAGACTAATTAGTAATTATTATATCATGCAAGTGACCCTGCAAAAGTAGGGAGGGCACACTAACCCATTATTTTGTTCACATGATCATTTTAGAAATATTAGGGGTTAATATTAATTTTTTCAGAATTAGTCCAGATTTTGAATTAATATTTTATTTTGAAGGGTTTAGTATTATGCTATTATAAGAGTATATAATAACTTTATTATTAGTGACAAATTTTAAATATTTTTATTTAATGAATATAAATTAAATATATTAAAATTTTGAATTTTTATATTTTTAATAAAAAAATTTATTTTGTAATCTTAATATATGTCTTTAAAATATATAATAGATATTTATTTTTATATTATGAAAAATAATAAAAGATCATGAATTTATGGTTGATTTTTTTTTATTAAAAAATATTAGTATTTTTGTTAAAAATTAGATTATTTTGTATAATTAAAGGTGGGTAGATTTTGTAAGTGGGAAGTCAACACATGAGGGGTATGTTGCAATACATATGGGACGTGTTGAACACGTGGCAATATCCTAGTCAACACACAGGACGTGTTGAACACGTAGTAACATCTTGATCAGCACGTAGGGACGTGTTGAATAATTTCTACAATAATGTAATACACTACAAATATCAATATTCAATCAAAACACTATTTCTATTTTCATATTAAAAATAATTTCTGAGAATTTATTATTTTGGGTTATTACTTAATTATTAACTCAATTTTTTAGTCTAATTTTTTTAGTGCTTATTATTTAAATGTTATTAAGTTGATAAAAAATTTTACTAAAAAATATATTTTTTATTTTTAGTGTATTTGGTAAAAATTGAATACTTTTTTATTATCTTTTTAAAAAAGATCTTTTTAACAAAAATTCACAATTTACATTTTTAAAAAAAAAAAATTTTTAAATTTAACATCATAAATAAAAAAATATTTTTATATTATTATATTTAAATATATTTTGATAAATAAAAAAATTTTTCATAAAATATTTAAATATAAAATTATTTTTATTTTTATAATATTTAAACAAACTAAAAAAAATTCTTTCTAAAAGTTCACTTAAACAAATTAAATCCTTTAATTTAGCCAAATAATCCAATAATATAATATTTTATTCTATACTTTAAACATTATTAGTAAATTAATGACAAAAATTAATACATTCTGATGATTCTTTAACATTCATCGTATATTATTATTTAAAATTAATATAAAAATAGTTTTATTAATCATATAACATTATTTTTTATTATTATTAAATTATGTCCCAAAAAGAACCAAGGTCACAACTTATAGTATCTGAATGCTGAACATACGTATCCTTGATGCCTTGATTAACGCGTTGCCTTTGCTTTTTTAAGCAAAACTTTTTCCTACAGGTGTCTTCTTTTCTTTTTAAAGAAAAAATATTCTTGATGCTGTTAGAAATTTTAGTATTTAACAACTTTTAATTAAGATATTATTTTACAATTTTTATTTTCTGAAAAATTAATTCATATATCAATTTTTTTATAGGGATCGGAAGAACTGATGATACTACGAAATCTTTAAAATATTATTAGAGATTTTTATATTTTTATAAAATAACAACAAAAACAAACTTTCCTAAAATTTTAATATACGACTGAATTGTCTAATAAAATAAAAAATTTAAAAATAATAATATAATTAAAATTTATTAGAGATTAAAGTTTTTGTTGAAATTTCTTTAATGTAGTATAAAATATTAGTAAATAAAACTACTGAAAATACGATAGTTTAGGTTTTTTTTATAATATTAAAAGTACTAAATTTAATATTTTTTTAATAAAAGCAACTGTATATGTATAAATTATTAAATGCATATAGAGTATACAATTTTTAAAAAATTAGGGTGCGAGTATTATTACAATATGAATTTAGCTAAAGACATATTATAAGAAGACAAATAGACAATATACATACTAATTATTTTTTATTTTATTAAATTTAACCATTAGAAATATACAAATAGTTTTTGGCAGCAAGAACCATAAAATATTATATTGTATAATTCATCAGTTTTAAGGAATTTTTGTCAAGCGTCAGTTACTAAGATGTTTAAATTAAATATTTAATTACTTTGTTTTTATATGGAAGTAAGAACGTAAATTATTTTCTGTAGTATATTATTGTATAATAAATATAATTGTGTATATAATTAATATATAAAACATTTTTTGTATATTTTATTTAAAGTAATTAATTTATCTCATATTTTAATTATTAAAAAATATAAAAGTTGATAATATTTGTGTAATTTTATAATCCATTGAATGGATATTCGGAAATCTTATTTTTGTTCAAATCTAGTTTAACTATGAGTTAAATTGGTTAAAACTGTAACTATTTATTGTGTTAAAACTTAAAAGCATAAAGAACAAACTTAATTTTCAACAATACATGATATATATCGTGGTAATCTTGCTAAAGTAATTGCCTTTTGCGTATTGTTACTTGTTAGGTTTTGCTAGCTAGATAATAATTTTTTTAAATAATGTGAATAATGATTTTTAGAATTGATTTAATAAAATAAAAAAGCACTCCACTTTTAAATTATCTCATAAATCTTAATATTAGAATAATCATCCGCACTCCTAATGAATTAAATATTCGATATATTTATTGTTCATATTGTTTAATATTTTCATTGTCTACCTATATTTTTTTGTATTATTTTGTGATTGACATCAAATTAATTAAATTAATTATTTTATTGTCAATAATGCTACATATGATGCCGATGGCAAATAAAGGAAGGAAAATAAATAGTTTAATTTTCTTTTTAGATTCTTCTAAAGAATTAACTCTACTTCTATCAATAATCAGTAAATAAATTATATATCTAAAACTTAAAATACGAACTTCAAAATTCAAATAAAAAAATTGTACAATTCAAAATTAATTCATATAAAAAGCTAAAAAGTAAAAACTACCTCCGAAATACTAAACATTAAAATAAAGTATATAATCCAAACAAATTTGCCAGCAACTTTCAGGCTTAAATTCAAAGTATGTACATTTAGACTTTAAAAATACATATTAAATATGGTAAAAACTCAGGTGAAATCGACTTCACGTGAAGTTAATATCTGAGAACCGTTAGATGAAAATTTAGTCAAATTAGTCAAATCATTTAACACCTCTCAGATATCACGTAAAGTCGACTACACCTGAGTTTCCACCATTAAATATATAAAAATGTATAGGAACCATCATCATCAGTAGATCACTCCTTCATTTTCTGTCTTTGTTTGCATAGGCAGGCAAGATAAATAATGGACATCAACAACACCAAACAGGTCAGGAAAAGTGCAAGAGCCTCAAATATAACAAACAGTGGGAGAAGAAACTTGAAAGAGGCACACTGCACAACAGAGTCAGAGGATTGGCTGAAGATTGTAATGCAACAAAGGATTGCCAAAAATGACAAAAGTGTCGAATAAGCAAATCGCTCTTCTGATCCCTTTGTCGAAACGAGGACCAAAATTGCTATCGCACAGAAGATGAATATGATGAAAAATATCATCGCGGGAAACAACATCCAAAATGCTTCCCAAAAGTTTAGCACCGAGTGTGATGATAAGTTTCCAAATGGGGAGTTGTTGTTCAGTGCAGCTACTTGAGTAACAGAGAACACCAAAAGCCCCAACAAAAGATAACTTCGACCTCGAGGAGAAATATTAGCTATCTTTGGACGTGCTGGTTGGAAATACTTCGAATCCCTGTAAGAAACGGGAAGAATGTTCTTGTTCTTTCTGTTGTTTTCCTGACAAAACAAATTTAAAACATTATGGTGCAGGAACCAATAGGAGGGTAGCCAACTAATTTAAAAACTAGGAGTTTTGTTATATAAATAAAAAAAGAAAAAATATAACGTACTAATATTTTATCTGTCAATTTATTACTAATAATAATTAATTGTTATATTTTAATTATAATTTAGCATTGATACATCTAAAAGATACATCTATAAAAATACTTTCATTAGACACCATCATAAAAAAAATATTTTTATTAGATATATTTATAAAGACACTTTCATTAAACACAATCATAAATAATAGTTGACAGAAATTGATAGAATCCTTGTTGGTTATGTAACAAAATTGTCAAAAAAAAAAGAAAAAAACTCTCACTGTCCTAAGTTTTTGAATTTTAAAACTAAAAGTATAAAAAATTGATTTGAGTTGGCTATGTTGTAGTTGAATTCTTAGATTTTTTCTTCTCATAAATATGTCATTTTCTTTTCAAAATTAATTACCAATAAAATGTCACTCGTTAAAATTAATTACTTAAATATCACTATAATACTAATAATTAAAAATGAAATAACAAAACAGTTATTATTGTAGTAAAAACATGTATATCTAAATAATTAGTTAAAAAAATTTGACATTTTAATATTAAATTTAGAAGTTAAAAAAAAAGGCCTATACATCAAATGTGGGACTTAAGAGTTCAGAAAAACATATAAATAGGAATATACATGAGAAACCACAGTTCCATACGAATCAGCTAACACAGCAGTTGCTAAGTTGCTTAATACATGTACAATTGTAAAAAGGTAAAGAAATTGGTTAATTAAATTGGTGATCAGAATTAATAATTAGGGATGGAAAACTACCAACAAAAATAGTAATTAGGGATCGAGTTCACTTTTCTTCCATCAATTATCTTTGCACAAAGAATCTACTTTTAACAATAGAAAACTACTACTGAAATTAAATCTGAAACGCAAAAATTAAAACAAGAAGGAAATAAATAATTAACCTAACGAACAAGTAAAGAAGAGAATCAACTATAATATAAATCAACTTAAGCCAATCTTTTTTTATTTTTAATTTTAAAATTTTAAAAATTAAAATAATAGGAATTTTTGTGTGTGTAAGAAACCTGTTTTTAATTAATTGATTTCATTTCGCTGAACTCCTAATTGGTTCCTAGCAAAACTCACAAATAAATACTAATAAATACGTTAGAATAGAGGGATCTTAGTACCTTACCAAAAAATAAAAATTAAAAAAGGGGTAAAAGTAGACACGGTGGCCGGTGAAAAAGAATGATTACTAACCCCGGAAGCGCGTGCTACCATGTTTGTGTAGCTGCTGGAAAAGAGAGCAGCCTTCTCTATGTTTTTCTTGTTACGGCACATCTGCGATTTGCAAATTGCGTATTTGCGTGTTAGTGATGAGTTTTGATTTTGGAGAGGGTAAAAAGAAAAAGAAAGCGCTTTATTTAAGTGAATCTGATCTTCTCAGATTCTTCCCATCCATAATCTCAGATTGCAAGAAACAAATAAAATGATAATGATTCTGATTTATGATCTCAGCTTTACCTCATTTCTGGAGTTTGTCGAGCTCGACGAAGAAGTCGCACCATCATGCATTGGCAGCTGATAAATTTCCTGAAATCAAATCACAGTTTTTATGTTCGCACTCAAAACCTTAGCTTGATCAATAAAGGACAATGATATGGTATATAAATGTGTATGTATGTGTAGGGATTTAGGGCTTATCGTATTACTTACAGTATCGTTTCTTGAGATGAAACCAACCGAAGGTAGCTCCTTCTTTGGTTCCGAGTTCACGTTCATGGTACCTGGATAAAGATACCAGAGAGAATAGAGGAGGAGAAAATCTCAACTCTGTGCGTGCAGATAGAGTAAATGATGAAAGTAAGAATATTCAAACTTTTCTGGAAAGAGAAGGGAATCAAAGGGAAGGAGAGAGGTACCGAAGAGGAAGACTGGGGTTTAGTTCAATGTGAGCTGGCGTTCTTGTGGAAACCCTACTAGGGAATGTTTTACAAGCATCTTAAAAAAATTATATTCTCGCTTTAGAAAAAAAAATACTAATAATCATTTTTAGATTAAGATAATAACGCTCACAAATAACTAATATATTATATATTTAAAGGTAATTAAAACATTATTTTACTATTTTATTAATATTATCATTTTAAAAGATTTTTTTCTAAAAAAATATTTGTGAATTTAACCAAGAGTTTACCTTAATTTGAAAAAGACCCTTCAAGCATTTAACGCACCATTTTGTTCTCCTTAGGTGGGTTTTAGAGGTACGTAGTAGTAAAATTCTTTTGTAGGTGAACAATTACTTTATTGCTCAAAGATTTAATCTATTTGCACTAATTGTTAGTAATTGCACCACAATTAAATTATGCTGTATGCCACGTTGATCAAATATAGATTAATGAACATTCACGAAAAACGTTAATTTTTTTATTATCAACTTCAAATTTTAGGTGTTCCTAACTCGAGTAATTATTCTCTAGAAACCACGGTCGTAAGAAAATGACACTAAATTTTCTTTGGATTCAAATTGAATGTAAAATTATATATTCTGTCACTTCTTATTATATTTAAATCATCTACTAGTTTTTTTTTTTTCAAAAATAAGTTTCCGTTTCTCAAACCAACATGATATTAGATTACTATTTTTCCAATCATACACTTTAATAAATAAGTAATTAAGTTTTTGAATAAAATAATTAATCTAAGTGAAAATTTAATAAAATTGAACATTTAATTTATTTTTCCTGGCTATTGTGAAGAAGAAAATTTAAAAATAAAAATCACATATAATTATCTTTATATAAAATTATTAATTAAAAATTAATAGATAATTAATTAAATTGTTATTTAACCATTTTTAACTTTTAATTTTACTTAAAAGAAAAAAGAAAAAAGTATATCACGCACGCTCAATGGAATATACAATCAATATTCGTGTCCTCGATTTATTTTTGTTTTCTGAAATTCCGTTCCGATCCATCTTTTTCCTAAATTCTAACTAATGGGCCCTCCTCCCCTTGATTGCGGCGACAAAAATTGATGTTCTCATTGGCAGGATAATGCATTATTCAAAGATAGATGACTACATGCAGGGGCATCATGTGAGTTTGTCCGGCGCCTTTCTTTTCCACCTGATGCCACGTACGCGTTTAATGTATTAATTAGTTCTTTATTATTCAAAGATAGACGACTACAGACTACACCCAGTCCCATTAATTGAAAGGAAATTTTTTTGTGCGTATAAAATTTTATCTAATTTATTTAAAAATAGAGATAAAATAAGATAGGATTTATCTTTTTAATTTTAAATCATGTGAGTAAATATTAGGCACAATAAAAAATACCTAATTGAAAATATCGCATACGCAGTTCAAACTTCCAGGTCACCTTAAGGCTTAAGGTTCGTCCTTGGTTATAGAGTGCTAAGCAGCGCGTCTCACCCATTTAATGGGACCACGGTAGGATCCAAAGGGAAAGGCTTTTTTGATATATAGGACCTTTAATTGTTGACTTTTCAATATTCAGTTTTCTGAATAGGGGAACGATGGTGTACAATAATCAAAATATTGTCGTCATTAACTTTGTGAACAAAAGAATATATCAAGACTCAAGAGTGACCGAATGTTTCTATGTTTAATTGTTTATACACGAAGAACTACGTAGAAGTGCAAATAAAACTGAATATAAGTTTAATGTATTAACTAGTTTTTTTTTTCCTATTGTCTTATGAGGATATAAATATTTTGAAATTATTTTAATTTTGTTTATTATGACAAAAAGAATTTATAAAATCAAACTATTCTTATAAATTAAAAAGTCGTAAAAGACAAAAGTCTTTATCAACTAAAAAGACCAGGATCTTCATAAATAAAAAAATCAAATAATAATTTTTTAATTATTATTTTTATGTAAAAGAGTTTAATTTTTTTATTAATAATTAACTTTAATATTTATTATCTAAAATTTAAAAAAATTTAATGTGTATATTTTTATATTTAATTAGACGTTAAATTTGTTGTACAAATAAAAATAATTAATTTTCATACTTGTTATTTAAAAATAATATTTCTATATATATATATATATATAAAATTAACTCAAAATTTAATCTTTTTAAACAATTGAATCTTAATTTTAATTAATTAATTACTAATCATAATATTAATATTCTCTTTAAATTATATGTAATAAATATTTAAAAGAATAGATGTGAAAATACATATTAAAAAGATAACCGCTAAAAATTTAAAACTAAATAAAAAACTAAAAAATATGCATATAACAATAATAACATATTTTTTTTACGTAAATAATATTACAGGATAATTTTTAATTAAATTTAAATATAAATTTAATGTATTTTTTTGTAATTTTATGAGTTTATTTAAATTATATTATTTTATTAATTTTTTTTATAAAACAGAAATACAAAGAAAATAGAAAATGAGAAAAAAAGAAAAAATAAGATTTTTTTATTAAGAAAAAAAAGTGAAGAATCACTTGTTAAATTAGAATCTTTTTATAATTTCTAAATAAAGAAAACAAGAGTCAAGTCTCAAAGAGTAAAAGATAAAAAAAAATAAAAAGATAAAGAAGAATAGAAAACATTACTGCTGGTGAGCTACAAAAGTGAAAGTAATTCTTTGAATAGATAAATACATTGGAAAGACAATAGGATTTATATTTACTTTTCAAATAAGTTGGGTTACAATATTTTCTCAACACAATACAAAAGTATTTTGGCTTTTTTTTTAAAGGGCCTACACTAAATTATGACCTTATAAACTATCATCCTCTTTGTTCGCCGTCCTCTTCCCTTGTTCAAAAAAATACTATTCCTAACGTTTCACACTTCTCCCTTATTCCCCCACTTTTTTCCCTTCCAATACTTTAGAAACAAAAACTAAATTATTATTATTCTTCTTCTTTCCTTATTTTTGTCCCTTCCAATACTTTAGAAACAAAAACCAAAAATCATTAAATATAATTAATAAAATTCAGCTCCAACTACAATCAGAAATTCCTAAACATAATTAACAAAACTCAGATTCAATTACAAAAATAAAAAATTCTCAAATCCATCTCTAATTACAAAAATCATTAATCTATAAATCTAATTACCAAGAATAGTTAAATACAAGTTAGTAATTTATTGGTCGACGATGGCAGAGATAGAGATGCTATTGGTGGACTGCTGCTGGACTACTAGAGGCTACTTTGTCGTCAGGAGTGAAGCCGGATTAATGACGCAAGTAGAAGAAAAGAAGCGACACAGGTAGAGGTGAAGGCGTCGTTGGATTGCTGGAGGTAGGCAAGCAGATTGTCGCTAGTGGAGGCACGGGTGTGAGAGGAAGAAGGATGTCAGGCTGCTCACTGATGGAGGAGAGTTCCTAAGTCTGAGAGATGAGGCGTTGTGACTGGGTAAGGCACTATAAAAAAATGCGCTGAGTACCGTCTGATTTACCATCAGATTCATCAAATAAATTCACCGGTAATTAATTTACCGTCAGATTCACCGTTGTCCTAGATTTGACGGTATAAACGGTACTGAAAACTGTTTATCGACAGATTATTTTGTTCGATGCTAATTACCAACGGATTTTTCGTTGGTTTTTTCAGTGAATTTGTCGAGACTGAGATGCTAATTATCGTCAGATTATTCTGACAGTAACTTTGGTGCTATATCATGTGTTTTTTGGCGCGAAATTACATTCGAATTTGTCCGCCGGTAAATCCTACGGTAGGTTTTTTTGTGGTACAGTTAAGTCACAATTAGTAGTCAAATTAAAACTCTTTTTAACAAAATTACCAAAAATTAACAAATTATTTTATTAAAAATAAATAGTCTAAATATAATAAAATATCACAGAAGTAGAATACAATGAAGTAGACATAAAAAAAAAACTAAATTCCTAAACCCTACAGATCCCTATAATCGTCGTCGTCATCTGGACCCTGCTGAGGCGGCGGAATAGTTACTAATGTCGGTCCCCCACCAGCCATGTTGCTGCTGGTACCAGCAGCGCCGCTGCCTCCAGCGTGCATCTGCTGGTTGTACGCTTCCATCTGCTCTTGCAAACAATCCATCCGCTCCAGCTTCTCTGTCAGGTCTGAGCTAATGGCAACGACTCCTTCCACGCGTGCAAGAAGGTCGTTGTACCTCTGCTTAAACTGCTCAACTTGTTGGTGAAGCTCATCTATCAGCTTCTGCATCTCCTCCCTCAAGTTGACAACTTTTTGGGGATCGGCAGGACTAGTGGCAGAGGCAGTGGAAGCTGCCAATACGGAAGAGCGGAGGCCACTGGCGAAGAACGACCTCAACCCGAAGCGGCGATTCTTGTGGGGTTCACAGGCGGTCTCGAACCAAACCCTATCAGGATCTACCACTGAGGTCTCGGAGCCGGCTTTGTCGTTTCCACTAGTCAGTTGAGATTGCTAGGTAGCGTTCTCCAATTTCTCTGTGTAATCCTCCTGTGTCACACACGTTGTGATTAGGATAACACTTAATTGACTTTAAATTAAACCAAATAAATTTCAAACTTAGAATTAATTGAAACTCACATAATGGGTCGCAGACCGCTCGTCAGCAAATCTCTTCTTGTTGGCCTTCAAAATATGGGTATACTTAAAGGTCTCCGCCAGTGTGGCCTCATAATCCATCGCTCTCTGGTCTCAGTAAGGATCTTAGTGTAGGTCAGTCACGCTTGGTGGTATATAGACTTAATGACCTCGGTGATCTCCTGTATGCAGGCATTGTTGTTTGGAGAAAACCTATCAATAAAAAAAATTTAAGATTAACAAACATATAGAAACACATAAATCTTAACAAATTCAAAATAGATTATGGATAAAAGACATTAAAATAGTATGTACTCAGGCCTGCATGCTATCAGGCCAAATTTGGAGCCAGATGACGGGCGGCAGTGGAGGGGCATCCTGCTGGGACGCATTAGAGGAATCATCCACCGCGGGCTCTGTCGCTAGATGTTTAGGGGGTGTAGCAAAAGGAGGAGGCACGTAATTCAGGTTTGGGACTATGATGAACTGCTGGTCTGATAGACCTGTCTGTAACGACGTCATAGGGGTCAACGAGGTAGTCGGAGTAGAGGGCGATGACTGAGTAGTCCTGGGGATTCGATGAAAACCCTCCCTTTACCATGACTATGAGACCCACTCGGTTTATCTCTACTTCCTGTCGTCATGTTTGCAAAGAGAATATATTATTAAAACCACTGTTAGCAGAACCGGACCAGACCGGTCGGTTCGACCGAAAAACCGATGAACTAGATTCTATACCGGTCCGGTCCGATTATTGGAGCGCATAAGGTTAAAAACCGGTTCGAACCGGTCAAATCTGCAAAGAACCGGTAGCACCGGAACAATTTAAAATTTTTCCAAAACAAAGAAGTTGGGGCTCGAACCCATCCCTCCAGGAAATAAAAGGTAGCTATGTCCACCAGGCTACCTTGTCTATTAATAATATAAATACAAATTAAAATACATATTAATATCTTTCGGTAAATAATTTACTTTTATTTAATTTTAATTATAAGCTCACTCATTTTTAAATTAATTATATTTTTATTTAACAGTAATTATAAACTCGGGTTAATACTCAAATTCGTCCCTGAAAGATTACGCGATTTTCATTTTCGTCCTCGAATGATTTTTTTAATCAAATTAGTCCCTCAAAGATAAAATGTAAGTCAAATTAGTCCTTCCGTCAGTTGGATAATGACGTGTCACGTTAAGTGATACGTGGCATGATGACGTGGCACGCGTGGCATGCCACGTGTCACTTGACATGTAAAAAAGTTTTTTATATTCAAAATAGTCCTTGAAAGTCCAGACGTAAGTTATTTTCATCCCTCAAATTTTAAAAATTAGTCAAACTAGTCCTTATATAATTTTTTTTATTTTTTCTTCATAATATTAAATTTGAAATACTTTTTGATACTACTAATTTTAATAGAAATGTAATTGACAAACAAAACATTAGTAATGGTATCTTTTCTTCTTAAAAATTTTTTCAATAAAATTATCTATCTCCTTTAATTCTTCTCAAAATCTCTCTTATTCTTTTCTATTCTAAAATATTTTTCTTACATTATCACATTTTGCTGGAATATATATATATATATATATATATATATATATATATACTCAAAATTGAAATGTATGTATTTATTAACTTAAACAAAGTTATATGCTCAAAATCAAAATTTATGTATGTTAACCTAAACAAAGTTAATACCACTATTTCATATGTTTGAGATAGATTATATAATTTTTCTTTTAATTTCACAAATCAATGAGATAAAATGAAATAGAAAACATTATACCTATGCATAACACAGGCTATTCCGCACTAGTACATTATATAAATAGGTATGCTTCGTATTAAAATAAAATTTCTTTTGTTTTAAATAAAATATTTAAAAAATTATATTAGAATATTAAGATTCAAAAAGTGATTCCATAAATCAGTTTTTCAATTATTGAATTTGACTATATAAATTAAACAATAATAAAAATTATAATTTTAAAAAATTTAAAAGATTTAAAATTTAAAATAATTACTATATTATTTAGTAAAATTTAAAATATTAAATTCTTAAATATATAATCAACAATAATTTGATAAACTCATTTAAATAAAAAAAATTCACATAAAAATTACAATATGAAAATGTAAAATTTTAAAATACAAATGATAAAATAACTTTATAAAAATTTAATTATTTTTATTATTTTATGTAAAGAGAATTTTGTTTATTAAGGTTTAAAAAATAATATTAAAATTAGTAGTATCAAAAAATATTGTAAATTTAATATTGTAAAAAAAATTATATAAGGACTAGTTTGACTAATTTTTAAAATTTGAGGGATGAAAATGACTTACGTCTGGACTTTCAAGGATTATTTTGACTATAAAAAACTTTTTTACATGTCAAGTGACACGTGGCATGCCATGTGTCACTAACCTGCCACGTGTCACATGACACGTCATCATCCAACTGACGGAAGGACTAATTTGACTTACATTTTATCTTTCAGTGACTAATTTGATTAAAAAAATTATTCGGGGACCAAAATGAAGATCGCGTGATCTTTCAGGGACGAATTTGAGTATTAACCCTTATAAACTCACTTATTATTTTGTTCATAATTATATAATATCTATTAATATTATTTTTCAATAAATACTTGTAGTATATAATAATATAATAGATATAAACTAATTAATAAATTATTAAAATTAGAAAATAATACTTATTTTAATATAAAAACAAAATAAAAATATTTATGATAGAGTAAAATTAACAAAATACTTATTGTTTCTGTTCCATATTGTTTAGAATAGCTAGATATTTTTAAAATATTAGTAAAAATATGTATTTTAAATTTTTAATTCTAATTTTTTACTATATTTTATTTTTTATTTACATAGGACCGGGTTAACCGATTCAACCAGTGACCCACCGGTTGAATCAATGACCCAATGATCCAGTTACCTGACTGGTTCGATCACCAGTTCAGTTCTGACAACTATGATTAAAACTGAATGGCATATATACTACACAAATCATTCAATTCAACATTTAGATTATTTCAAAAAAAAAAATTGACATAATCTTTCCTAAAATTGAATATATATCCACTTTTATGGTTCCCACAAATTCAACCAACAACCTCAATCCACATAGAATCAGTCAAAACACAATTAAATCCACAGCAATTCCAGTAGAATATATTAACTCATTTTAATACTTGAATTCATACGCTATATTTAATATTATACATATAATATTACAATGTCAAACACAATAATTTATTCAATTGAATTAGAGAGTTTAAATCTTTAACAATTGCTCCAAGAACTTTTTTATTATTTTTCCTAGTAAGACTTGGATTAAAAAATCTTAAATAATAAATATTTAATTAAAAAATTAAGTTAACTTTAAATCCTAAATTAACTTCACTTCATCCTAAATTCTAAATAAGCCTATATTTCAAATTAACTTAATCCTAAACCCTAAATTAACTTTACTCTAAATTCTAAATTAACTCCACTTCATCCTAAGTACTAAATTAGCATTTGATAACCAAATCATAAATTATAATTTAAACAAGTTTTAAAAAAGAACCATGGAACCTAAATGGGGATGACGACAGAGAGATGCAATGGCGGTGCTGGACAGCGACGATGGCGGTGCGGCGACAGTGGTAGACAACAAACAAAGGGGGGACGGTGAGAGTCGCGGCTGACAGAAGGGATACGATGAAGGGACTGGTTTCTGTGAGAAGGACAGGAAATAGTGAATCCTATATCAATCAATAAAACTGACGGTAATGCGCGACACTAAATCCGACAGTACTCAGCGCATTTCTTGTAGTGAGGGAGAGTGATTACTGTGATAATGAGGTAGGAGGAGGAAGATGATAAGGTAGAAGGAGATGAGAGGCGCTAGAAGAAGGACGATGTTTTTTTTTTAATTATTAAATCTTATAAAGGATAAATTTGTATAAAAAAAAACGATTTTAATATCAAATAAAATATTGGGGATGATTTCGAATAAAAAAAAGGTTATGAACAATTTTAATTTTGACCTTAAATCTTATTAGGGACTAAAATAATATTTATTACTATTTATAATTTAAAAAGAAAGCTTTTTTTTTTTCGAAAAGGGAGGGCTGTGTAATATAATTTAGAGGGATTTCTCTATAAAAATTTATTCTTTTATTAACAAAAATTATAATTTGAGAAACCACTACTTTTTTTATAGAGAATTTTATCTCTGTCTCATTTATACCGTAAACAAAATAAATAATAAAATTATATTATTTATTTTATCTATAAACAAAATACAAATAAAAAAATTAAATAAATAATTTTGTTTACAATGCAAATAAAATGTCTAATGTGGGATAAAAATATGAATACTCCCACGTTTGAATGTATTGGTAATATTATGTTTATTTTATTTATTTTAAAAATCCCAAATATGAGCCGAGCTAGGATTCTATAAATAGGTGAACAAACTAATATAAATCAAATATAAAAATAAAACAAAAAAATTCATATAAATATATAGAATCAAAATATTTTTTAAAAATTTTTTCTCAAATATTTTCTATGTCAGCCTTAAAAAAATATATATCTTATATGACAGAAATTTAAAATAACTAAAAACCGAAATGTATAGCATCATAAAACAAAAAGTAAGTAATTACTACTGTTTTTACAACTTATTTTAGAGAAATGCTATTTATATACTAAAATCAATCACCAATATATTTGTGTATAAATATATGTGTGATTTAATTTATTTTTAATGTATATTTATATTTCAACATGTATTTTATACTAGTGACTGACTTTAGTAGTTGATTTTAGTATACACGTAGCATCATTTCTAATTTTAATATAATTTTTAGTGTAACTACACACATCGTATCATCGTTCATAGTCATAATAAGAGGCTTTTTTTTTTTTTAAAAAAAAACGAGTGAAATTACTTAATTACTTAATGAGATTTTTTTTTTTAGAAAAATATTTACTTGTTATGTATTATTAGTTGAGAAAAACCGTTGACTTGCAGAATAGGGATGGTAGTAGGGTGGATAGGGGCAGATTTTTGTCCTACCTGATCCTGTTTCGCCTTCTTTGCACTCCACTACTATCTGCCCCACTTTTACTCACGGGTAGTAGGCTATTCTATCCTAACCCGCCCCACGGGTATCCACTCCGTCCCTATCTACCCTTATAAAAATTAAATAACATTTTAATTTTTACACATTCATATATAAATTAAGATAAAAACTTAAAATTTATAACTAAATTAAAATACAAATATAAGATTCATACAATGTCAAATAATTTGAAATTAAAAAAAAAGTTTATACAATGTCAAATAACTAAATTAAAATATATACATAAAGAAATTACATCATTAAAATATAAAAATTCCTTTTGGTGCCAGATGCATCACCGGTGAATTGTTATCGGCATGCACACCTCAATTGCCCTTTGAATCGATGCGCATTGGTCGGTAAGAATTTCTTTTGGTGCCTTCCCTCCCATGCAATGGAGCCAACACTCGAATAGCCATTTGAATGATTAGATGTCCTCATTTTTTATCAGCGCGCATTCGAGAAGTGTCGACTGACCGTGGTGATTCACGCCCACAAAAGAACCTAAAACCAGACTGTACCTGCATAAATAGACGCACCCAAACCGTGGTGAACCGAAATTTATACATTCACCGAACATAAAACTATATGTGACTAAACGCAATATCTGTTTGTGTTGTAGGTAGTGTCGAATGAAACCACGTCTCCGAAATACTCACACGCAGCCCTGCTTCTTGCGTCGGCCATAATGCATGTTTAATGCAATGATCACCTTCGAGGTTGAGCTCAAAGAAGAAATTTTGGTTCTTCTCTTTCATTCTTAGTAGGTACTTCCCAAATTTTTTGGCATCGTCTTGTTCGAAAATATTCCGTACTTTTCTTGTAATGTAATTTCTCACGTCTTTTTCTATAAAACTTAGTTTACGGTGGCTGCCAACTGCTGCCACAAATGATTGGTAAGTTTTGCTCGGTCTGATTCCGGCTTCCTCATTGGTTTCGATGGTGCGACACACGAACATGTTAAGCTCCCTGTGTTGTTTGAGAATCTCTGCCCAGTCTGGACAGCAAGGATGTGAGTGATTCAAAATAACTTTAGAAATTGTCCAAAGACCAACGTCCTTCATTATGTGTACGTAAATCCTGGCCGGACAATTTAACACAGTTGAAGTGTTTGTCTTCAAAGTTGGAGATATCTTGGATTTCCACCTCCCCTCTCTAATGCATACGATTAGTTAATTTCTAATCTTGTCTCCGTCTCGAGTCGTGTTCCTTATTTTCATAGAAAAACCGGCAAGTTTGGAATAATGTTTGTAGAACTTTCCAGCTTCTTCTAGTGTCTTGAAAATCATCCCCACGTTTGGGGCAAATTTTTCATCCACAACACAGTTGGTCTGCTTGGTGAACTGAAAGCTTTATTACAGTTAAACAATTATATAGTGCTCAGTGAACAAAACAGGATATATTTCTCTAATTTTTTTTACAGAATCCTTTCTGCATACCAAATCGAACATATGCTCATGGTGAAACAACTCTATAGTACTTATCGAACCGAACAGTTACTCACAGTGAACGAAACATAATCCATTATGTAAAACCAAATTCGAAACAACTCTGTCTACAATTTAGATATTATCAATTCAATTCAATTCAATTCAGAGTAAAAAACATCTACGTCCATTGAATTCAATTTAAATAAAATTAACAATCGCATTCCATTCAATTTGATTCAAAATTGAACAATCCAAACCTCATCAGCATGATTCGTTTCAGAAGAATAAACCAAATTGTTCTCATTCAACTGATTTGAAGTTGAATCATTTATTGTTTTGATTCAGAAGTGTAGATCAAAAAAGAAAACGAAGAAGAAGAAGAGCGACAGAGCTTATTAAGTTGAATTCAATGCAGATCAATAATGCAGAGAAGAAAAACGCGAATAGAGGAGAATAACGAATTTTATTAGGTTGAAGAAGAAGAACGCAAACAGAGAAGAAGAAGAAGAAGAACGAAAACGCGAGAAGAGAATAAGCTAAGGTTTACGTTGAGAAAGGTTTACGTTGAGAAAGGTTTATCACGCAGCAGAAGGTTTACATTATATACATTATATGAGGCGCGTGTATAACAAACGATTGAAGGAGTAGGAGAACGCGCGTGTGGAGAAAGTTACTTGAATATCTTGGATGAAAAAATTACATGGATGTAGAGCTTTTCTGCTAGATGTTTTGTTGGAAATTAATATTATTAATTTGTCCTAAAAGTCTAAAATTGAATACATTGTGTTATTCCTTTAATGTTTATATAAATCGTAATTTTTATATAAATCTTATTCATTTATAATCTTATTCTTTTAATATTTATTAGCATAAGATATACTAAATGGAGAAAGCCAGTGACAAAGGTAATGGAAATCAATAAGTAAACAATTTTTCAAAATAAAATTGTTTATTTAAGCGAAGATTGTTTTGTTCTTTTCCCTCATACATATCGATCAAACAACTAATGAAATGAAACCGCAAGCATAAGCCATGTGATTCTTGCTTAGTTACCCTCAATCCGATGCATCACATAGGCTTTATATATACTCTTCCATACTTTTATAACACTTTTTATAAAGAAATGGTAAAAACTAAAATGTCTAACACTAAATAAAACAGCCAAAGAGTATTTAAAAAGACAGAAAAAGAAAGAAAGATAAGATTCAAGATTAGAAGAATAATTTCAAAATCCACATAAAACTAGGTTATTGATCCTAAGGCCTAAGCCAGTGATATCAGCTACATGATCTACCACAAACTTCAAGCAAAATATATACTAAGACCTCTTCTTAACATGATGCACCTTTACACGGTCACAAAAATTACAATTGATATCAGAGCGTGTTGTGCGAGAAGTGCAAACTAAAAAGAAATCTTGGCTCTCCAATTTTTTTTATAGGCCATAGACATAAAAAGAATGTACAAAGATAGAAGAAAAATGTGGTTGCAAGAAGACTTGAATAAAGAATCATAGCATTGTGAAAAACCACATTCTAAATTAAATACTCCACTTATGTAAGCAATAATCTACTATTCTAAATTCAGATTCTTGGTCTGATTTAGACTAAAATTGATATGCATGATAACATAAAGAAATTTAGTAAAGAGGTAAATATTAAATCGGTACCCAAAAGATTTTGGCGCTGACAAAATGGTACCTGACTTTTGCTATTGACAAAATAGTCTCTAAAAGATTTTAAAATTTGACAAGCGTGTCTCCGAGCTCACCGGAGCAAATCTCCGACAAGCACAATGCTGACATGACCACCGTATTTTGGTGACCTGGCAAACCATCTCCCAAACCCTCATCCCTCCTTCCCCAACACATACTCCCCTTCCCTCTCCCTCCCCATCGCAGCCCCCACTCCCCCTCCCTCCCCAATGCACGCTCCCCTCTCCCTCTCGCTCTCCATCGCAGCTCCCTCTCCAACGCACACTCTCTCCTTTCCTCTCCCTCCTCAATTGCAGCAGTAGAAGCAGCAATAACAACAGAAACAACACCATCAGAATTTCAAATAGAACTAACAGAAGAACCTGCACATTCATAACCTAACCTTGCTTGATCTTCCTTCTCTCTTTTTCCTCCTTCCTTTCTTCTCTTCTCGGAGGACCATAACCATAACAATAACAATATCCATTCACACACACAGATATTTATACAAACACGTAACCTGCATATATAAACATAGAGAGAAAGGATGAGGGGCTGAGGGGATGCGACTATTACAGGCTTTGTTGTGGCTCCGATGGTGGTGGCAGTGGTATTTGATGGTGCTCTTGCCGTTGAGGTTGCTGTTGCTGTTGAGGTTGTTGCTGCAATGGAGAGAGAGAAAAAAGTGTGCGTTGGGATTGCTGTTGTTGTTGTTGCTTGATGTTGCTGTTGATGTTGAGGTGGTTATTGCTGCGAGTGGTGGTGTTGAGGGAGGGAGGGAGTAATGTGCGTTGGGAAGGTGGCTCTGATGGGGTGGGAGAAGGAGGGGGGAATGTACATTGGAGAAGGGGGGATGTGATGGGGAAGGAGAGGAAAGGGGGGGGCTGCGATGAGGAGGAAGAGGGAGGGGGCTGCGTTGGGTAAGGGGAGGGCTGCAATGGGAACGGAGATGGAGGGGGAGTCTGCTTTGGGGAAAGAGGGATTAGGGTTTGGGGGATGGTTTACCAGGTCACCAAAATACGTTGGCCATGTCAGCATTGTGCTTGTCGGAGATTTGCTCCGGCGAGTTCGGGGATATGCTTGTCAAATTTTAAAATATTTTAGGGATTATTTTGTCAATAACAAAAGTCAGGTACCATTTTGTCAGCGCCAGAATCTTTCGGGTACTGATTTGTTATTTACTTCTTTAGTAAATTACTAAAATATATCGATCAATTCAATCTATTGTTTAATGATATGACTAAAATACATTCCACAGGAAATCAATTCAATATTGCAGAAATGATTAATCATTCGTTTTTCATTAAAGAAATAATAATGCATGAAAATTACAATAAAAATTTTGAGGAAGGAAAAGGTGCATCGATGCAATGGTTCACTTGAGCTAATAGCTTATTGTTCATGCATGATATTAATATATATGCAAAATCTCCTATCTATTGAGCTACATGCATGATGGAGAATTCTATTTATGAATTAGTGGCCTTATCACAATCTTTAAAGCCGTTATTAGTGGATTCTTTTAAATTGTCATCTCTTGTCAACGGTAGGCTTTTGACATTGAATTCAAGCAAGCTAGTCACACAAAGCTGGGGTGAAGGTCGATCTCATAATGTTCATAATCTTTACCTATATCAAACAAATCTCTTGACTTCACATGGATTACTATACTTCCTCTGTTGTCAATCTCATAATCCACGTAGAACACAAGACGCGCCTCAGATGTTAAGATGTATGCCTTCTCGTCTTCTTGATTACCGGTGTGAATCGGAGTGGCAAAGTTGACACAAATGTGGTCCAAAACGTTTTGTTGTGTGTCTCTGTTCGACGGGGTGCCTGTCCAAATACACTTAAACAAAATTATCGTAAATTGATCACTGTAATTTAACTCAATGATATCTACTAATTTCTCATAGTACAAGACACCGCTAATGACAACATTGCTATCCTGTTTGCTTGCATAACTTCTAGTATCGCTAATGTTGTGGCACACGTTGGGATTCTTCTTCCGCAGAGGTAATTTTTTGCCGCCACCCTCCGTGTATCTTGTAGTGCAAGTGTATCTTTTATATAGTTCAAACATTTTAAAATGGGAAAATGATAGTTAAATTATTTTTTTAGGCTAAATTTTATAATAATTATGTTTATACTTTATAGTGACTGAGTTATAAAACTTTGACAATATGTAAAAAATATTATAAAATTAAAGATTAAACTAACAATAAAAAAGTGTGGCATTATTTTTCTGGGTATACTATACATATTTCTATATTACTAAGGACAAACATTATTTATTTTTGCAAAAAAAATGCACGTAAGTCTTGGAAGAGAACTTGTCCATGTGCAGTGTGCACCACCACATTGCAAATAATCATCAATCATGTAGCTGTGAGGGAAAAGGAAAAAGAGATGAGAGAATGAGCGACAGAGAATTTTTCCGGAAGTTTCCTCCAAATTTCAGTGCAGGACAACGCGTTAATCGTAAATAGAATGAACGTGAAGTGGGACCCCAATTAAGGAATAAATTTTGAAACAGGTTTGATCAGGACCCCGGAATCTTCGATATCATCTATGCTGCCTCTTGTGTTCACGGCTTATCTTATACTCGATTACTATATATATTTTGATGATATGCACAGATAGACCATCGTGTGCATTCTTCATTTTAGTTTAATTTGTTGCATGATGGCCCAACAAATTCCAGATCCAACTATTAGTGAAGACCGTGTTTCTGATCAAAGACCTGACAGATACCCGCCGTGTCATGTGGAACTTTATTCACGTCGTCCAACCTTTGGAGCAACAATTATACTCGTGCTCAGAAAAAGAATCATTCTTGCGTCCAGAACGATTTCTTATGTGTTTACACCGGTACGCGAGCCAACACAGATTTTCTATTTATTATAGTTGGATTATTATATATTTACGTACTTGTATGTGTATACAACCAATCTTCTTATTATAATTGATTTGGGCCTAAACAGTTGCAGCACCTGAAACGTTCAAATTCTGATTCTGCCCTATGGGAACCGGACCGTTCAACACGTGTAAATTCTAACTGGACCAGGATATGCTTGGAAGACATAATTGAACAACAGTTAGGTTCAGATGAAAATAAAATAGTTTGCTGCCCCATTTATCAGAATCCACACAAGCACAAAGTGCCCGTCGTGGTGTGTGAAGAAAATGATGAAGAGGTTGAAAGCTACTCAAAAGAAGTTCCGTGTTTTGTGATGCTGTTAATGATAAGTGTTTGGGCCTGGCTGCTGATGGGTCGGCAGGAAACAATAACGATAGGGGGCTCGGTGGTTGAACTGCTGAGTTTTATGGTGTTTGTTTCGGGAGCGGCTTTAACGATTCTGTTTGGAGAAAGATTCAGTCACACCCACGGCGCAATCTTCATCTCATGGGCCGTTCTTATGCACGTCGGAATTGATCATTCAATCAGTTTGCTATTCCTCGCCATACTCGCTCTCTTCTTCGGAGCCTCTCATGCACTTAGCTCCTTCATTACACACAACAATAACCAAATCCAACAACACATAAAACCGGAGGCCTCGCTTGATCTGCAAGCCATTACATGCTACTCATGAGTTTCTAAGCATTATATGTCACGTTCGTGACATATAACGCATTAGACATACATAATCTCCAACTACGGACCTACTAAACTTATATATATATATAGGCTTTAATATGCATAAAACAAATTTCTCGTTATAAGTGAATACGTTGCTGCTCTAGTCTTGTGTTCGTAATTTAGAAGTAGAGAAATATATATCCTTTGTCTTCACTCCATTCTTTACACTTGTTTCATTATCAATTATGGGTTACGTACGTATTCTACAATTCTACATAAATGTGAGTAAACTATTTTATTATTAATAAAAAATATTAGATATTTATTCTGGTACATGTAACCGTGGTACAATAAGAAAATTGATGAATAAAAAAGCAACATATAAATTATATTATCTGCTAATATTTATTTTTATTTGTTTTTACAAAATATATTATATAATATAATATATAATAGAAATAGTGCTGTACGTTAGTGATGAGTAAGAGATTTATTATTATTATTATTATTATTGAGTATTTCTCTAATTCACTATAAACCATGTAAGAAAGAGGCCATATATGAAAGAAAAACTCAAATAAATGAGTCCTCTTCTGGGAGAGTGTTGCTTTTATAGTCTTGTGTTTGTAAGTAGGCCTGATGTCTTTGGTGGTGGTGTTCTTCCCAAATGTATATTGTAGTTGGTACTTCTTCCCATTCGGTAGTTGCTTGGATTGGGTTGCTACAGAGTAACATAATATGAACTTAAGGAACATTGGAAATGCTTCTTTTAGAGTTAGGACTGAGGAGTTCAAATGGGTTGCTAGAGTTGGTTTGATGAGGGATTGGTTTAAGTAGGAAGATGACCTTCAGTTATATTCTGATCAAAAGCATGAAATCCAAATCAATATAGTTTCATGACTAGTGCATTGTGCAACCTCAAGAACTAGAAGAAAACAATCATATATGCTAGAACCTTCTTTCTTTTTTGCACTTTGCAGCATATAACATGAATCAAATATATATGATGCCCCCTTTTCTGTAGAACAAAAAAAGTACAAGAATTATTAACATGAATATGGTGGAAAATCCAAATTAGAGACGACAAAAATAACTAACTCACCACATTAGTGCCCTCACGAGTACTTGTCATTTGCTTTAGTTTCTCTAAAATATCTAGCAGCACAAGAAAAGCATAGCATACTGCATGGTACATTACATAGTTGTTATTTATATATTGCGGTTCAAACTACAAATGACAAATAATGAGTTAAGATTTACAACTTACAAGGATATATTTTTTGTATTCCTTCAAATCAGTGTTCTGTATCTTCTCTGTTTCATTGAAAGAAGACTGTTCATGTGATTGACCAGTAGACAGCTGCAGTTGCCAAGTACTGAAGGCTGTTCAACAAATTTTTGCAGTTTTGCCAAAACAATACCGTTAAATTAAAACTTCTAATAATCTATTTATGCTAATCCATTATGATATGCAATAGTAGAATATATAGTAGCAAGAATTATTTTCAACCCGAAGTTGCATTTTGATTTTTAGCCGTTTGCAGATGCAACATTGCATATTTGCTGTGTTCAGCTCAAAATTGTGTAAAAACTGAAAATAGCCATATATAATTAATGAATAGGAGAGTAAAGCGAAACCTAGATGATGAAGTCATCATCACCACTTAAATTTCTGAGATGGTTGGTTCAGTTTAATTTCTTCTCCATTTTGTGCGGTGCTTCAATCAGAGATCCCCCTCCCATCAAATTTCATTTCATGTCATGCCCATAGTTTTACTTTTACATGGAAACTTCATTTCTTTGAATTCATCGTTGGCCTAGGAAGCCACGTCTGATATAAAAAGGGTATGACAGTTTCAATTACAAGTCCGTTTCGTGTTTTGTTGATTGAGTTCTGAACTGACTAACTTGATCACTTTTGAATGGCTGTACAAATCATCAATCTCGGTGCTCAGAACTAAGAACTACAAAGAATGGTACCCAATAGAATTCAATGAAGCTGGATCTGGATTTTGGTTATCCTCTTCGTCAAATTCGGCACCTCAATCCTTCGGCACCAAAGAGGAAAATGGGCAGAAGGAAAAAATGAAGAACCTACTTGGAACAGTGACTTCTATTCATTTATTCTTAAGAAATAAATATAATGCAGATATGTTCAGGCACCAAACTAGAGCTGATATCATATTTTAAACTATGGTCCTGTTTGATAAAGTTTTGGTTTTTAAAGAAAGCTAAACGTACCCTCTTGTACTTATGTAAATAGTGAAATTCAACTGTTTCGTCCAAAGTATTTCGCTTAATTCAATTTAACTTCACTATTGAAATTCCAATAATGGCACAAACATGCCACAGCTAGGAAGATTGTATATAAGATATTACAATTGAGGTAAAAAACCATATGAGGGGCAACTTGAACGTTCTGCAGTCTACATCAACCCCGGGGACTACAATTGCAACCTTTATGAAATAATATGCTGCCGCAGATACCAAGCCAGTCACAAGAACCAAACGTTTTGTGGAAACACAGATGATGAACATGAAGATGATTAAGATATCTGGAAGGAACAGAGGAAATGCTTCCTCAAAACTTAGCTGAGTGTGTGATGTTCCTCTAAGTTGGAAACTAAATTGCTTGCTCCTTATGTGTTATATTACTCATCCTCGAACATGCATAATCAAGAAATGTTTTCCAGCTCTGGCCTTTCTCTATTGAGGTGCTTGCCAAATTCATATTTCCAGGATTAGAAACAGACTTATCGTTCCTTACCTGACAAAAAGAAATTATGTTATTACTTGTCTTAATATTTTATGCCCAAAGAAATTTAGGAATTCAATAAGCTCCCATGCATTAATCAACATCTATAAAATTATGAGTAATTCTCCACATACAAGTGATTTTCAATACAAGTCATATAAGTCATTTATATTCACGCCGTTTCACGTTTTTTTTGTGCCTCTTTTTCTTCTTCTTCTTTCTCCCCGTGCTTCCTCTTCTTCTTCTTCTTCCTCCTCCGTGTCTCTTTTTCTTCTTTTTCGTAATTTTTCTTTCTCGTTATCATCGTCATCAACACCACCTCTTCCTCTCTCTTTTTTTATTGAAATTTATTCTCCTCTTTTTGTTTTCTCTTTCTCCTTCATCAAAATTACCAGAAAAAACGAAGAAACATTATTCAAGATACTGTTTTACTGTTCTTCTAGATTTTTTTTCTAGATTGTCTCTGTCATGTGCCTCATCCTTAACCAGCAAAACATTAAAAGATTTCAAGAAGAAATATACTGTCTCCCTCTATATTGGGTGTATTTCTTAAATTCTTTGGGTGTATTTTTGTAATCCTTTGGGTGTATTTCTGTAATCGTTTGGTTTATTTCTATAACTGTTTGGGTGTATTTTTGTAATCCTTTGGATATATTTCTGTAATCGTTTGGGTATATTTTTGTAATCCTTCGGGTGTATTTCTGAAGTTCCATCATCTTCAAACAATTTCAAAGCTTGATTTCAGAAACCATGAAAATCGAAAAAAACAGAAGGAAATCGAAGGCAAAGAAAGAACGTTTTTCCATACAAATCATACAAGTCATTTATATTCACGCCGTTTTCACGTTTTTTTTTGTGCTTTTTTTCTTCTTCTTCTTCTTCTTTCTCTGTGCTTCCTCTTCCTCTTCTTCTTCTTCTTCCTCTGTGTCTCTTCTTGTTCTTTTTCGTAAAAAAGAAAACCAAGATGAAACACGCAAAGATAATTCAATAACACGCGTGTTAGGTCCAACTTGTAAGACTTGTAAACAAAAATAACTTGTATGTGTAGCACTCCTCTAAAATTATATCCAAATATTATAGAAACGTCGATTTACCACTCCTGCAGGTATGATTGATTTACTTCATTTCAGATAAATTCAAAATACACTTGCCGATTCGAGCATTGAAGTGTCTCTTCCAAGCATAGCTCTATTTATTTCCGGGTTGACTCTTCTAACCATTGAAGAGCTTTCAGTAAAGAAAGGTCCAAGCGAGTCCTAAACCTAGCTACATGAATCCAAAAACGGGAAACAAAATTATTAGTTTTAATATCACTTATTGGATAAAGCTATTATTAAGAGTTCAAAAACTGTAAGAGCTTTAAATTAATAAATTAAGTGAGAATTCACAAAGTAGATTAACCACCTTTTCTTAATCTAAAATTTAAAATATTAAGGTAGCGAATATATATTTTTATTTGGTGACAGGTATAGGGTTGTACGTGGATCGGATTGGATATGGCCGAAAATTCAATTCGATCCGCACAATTTTCATCGGATCGGATCAGATATGATATCCGCGTTTTTTAGTATCAAATCCGGATCGGATCGGATATCGGGTATATCCGCATAATTGAACCTTCTCTTTTTAATCATATTTCTATATAAAAGAAATTCAATAAAAATGTTTCTTTCACACTTTTAAACCTATTTATTCCTAAAATATTTTTAATCAAACTTTTCCTAAATAACAAAAATAAAATAAAATAATATATGAATAATAACTACTAACTAAAACATGCAAACAAGTAAATATAATACCAAATATATGTATATTTACTTTTTTTTAATTATTATTGTGCGGATCCGCGGATCGGATATGCAGATGCAGAATAGATATCCACGATCCGATCCGTAAAAAATGTGGATCGTATCCGCAATTTTCGGATCGGATGCTGATATTTATCGCGGATTTGTGGATACGATCCGATATATGAACACCCCTATACAGGTATCGAATATATATGAATTGAAAAAGTCTAGGGAGCCAATGGTCTAAGCGTACAATGTGTACAATGGAGGTTTAAGAAGTATTAGAGATATGATCATTAGTGTTATATTGTCCTGTCAGGTTACGCTTTTGGGATGAGTGGTTTTAGATATGGTATTAGAGTTCTAAATTCGAAAGGTCAAGAGTTTGATCCTTGGTGAACCCCAAAATCAGTTTAATTTTTTATTGAGATGTTTATTATCCTTGGTATCCGGATGGTTATCCTTGGTATCGGATGGTTATTCTAGCTAGTATGGTGATGTTCATTTTATTCATGGACCAAAAATTTAGCCCATTGTACACATTGTACACTTAAGCCATTGGCTCCCTAGCACTACCCATATGAATTTCTCTAATATTTATTTAATTCAAACTTAAACAAAAAAGAAATTAAAAAAAAGGAAGAAGACGACCATAAATGTTTTCTTTGATATAAGACTAACTTTTAGCTTGATTTAATTGAACTAAACAATGCGAGGTTCTGACCAACAACTGCCAAAGCCAAATTCGGTCATTCAGAAAACAAACCAAGAACAAAAAGTTTGAAAATTAATATAAAATCTATGTTAATTGATCATGATTTAACCTTTTCACCTTCCTCATCCTAGCTAGTCATCTTCTTCTTGTGCGGTTTAGTCAGAATCCTTGTCGAGGGGCATAGACTTTGGATTTGACCACATTTAGAAAGATGATCTCCTTGACCATTCCAACGCCATTAGAAGTTAGAACTCTCCTTCTCTTGTTGAAATAATTCTATTTATTTTTCACAAAAATGATTCGGTAATCCCCTCCACAACAAATGCCACAAACTTATTTTTTAAGGGAAAAAAAGAATAAAAATAAAATCAACAAATTAAAATATGAGAAAAATGTAAAATTTTTTAATTAAAAAAAACTCCATTGCACTTAAAATTCATGAGAGAACGCAAAAGGAAATAATAAATTTAAAAAAAAAATAGAAGAAAAGGCTAATAGAGGAACTAACTTGATGGGAGGAGGATCTTCTAGAGAAGATTAATCAATAATAACATAAATGATGAAACAAAACCAGGCTTTAGTGTCTTTTTCTTGGTCAGTTTTTGCTTTTTAGTAACTTATGTACGGTGATTATGATATCCTCTCTCACTCAAATTGAATGCTACGATTGCTACCATTCTAACCATCTTCATCTTCATGTGAATAAACCTAATCATAAATGTGTAAATGAAGTTTGGAAACAAAACAACTAGGAATCTAGGATAGCATGTTCTGAAAAGTATGATAATAACAGCACAGATGAAATCTTTGATAACTCACTTGTCCTGATCTTACATAATACAAGTGTTAAAAAAAGGTAAGTAGAGGACTCTTTTAGCTCCACAAATAGCCTTAGATAATTTCTTTTAGCAGAATATGGTGAAGGCCTTGTCTATTTTATATTAGAGTAGCATTTAGATGCAGTTGTAGTAAGCTGAGCTTGTAAGATAAAATCATAAATAAAATTAAAAAAAAAAAAAACCAAACATGTTATGTGGCTGATTCTTACTAGAAGCAAAATGCATATTTGCTAATAACCCGAGTTAGATATGACATAAAAATATTTATGCTAACAGTCCTTATAAGAGCAAGTATGTATCTACATGGCAACATGCTAACAATATATAGGCCTTCGGCAGGATCGTGAAACTTGTTTGGTTTTAATGTCTTTCTGGATTCTCCTCCTAACTTTCTTTTATTCTCAAGTGTGAAGGCGGCTATGGATTAGTCTACAAGTCTTTATTACAGCACACTGCAAGTAGTAATCTTTGCAGCAAGAACCCAGATTTTTCACCTTCTCTGAACCAAGTGAAAAAGGAAATCAACAACAACTTAGAAATTTTTTATTTATTGGGTATCAACAAAGAAACTATAAATGCAAGCAAGGAAACCGTGTTTTCGCGCCTTTTATTTCCGCGACACAAGAATAAGGAAATTACAATGCGAGTGGCATCATTTGCAATTTCGACTATTATGGCTCTTCATATATCTGTCCTGCTATGTCACCTGCCACTATTCAGAAAGCATTTGACGGCCTTCATGTTCCTTGCACAGGAACCACTAAAAAAATATGGCTTCGGATCCATACTTATTCCCATGCTTGAATTGTTCAGCTACATGGTGCTTGTTTCGGCTGTTGCTTCAGTTCTTCTTCTTCGTGCAAAATTCACCCGCATGCACTCTGTTATGTTCTTCTCTTGGAGCATCCTCATGATTGCCGAATCGGATAATCTGATCAGTGTACTGTACCTTACAATACTAGGAAATTTTTTCATAGGGTGGTATGCTGTATGCTCCTGGAAAAGCAGCAACCAAATGCAAGAGCAGAAGTTGTCTGGCTCAGTTGAGCCCGAGAGTTCTCATGATCTTCATCCTTCTCAGTTATGCACTATATCTGTTACCAAGTGAGAGATTTGCACTTACTGAGAAAGCATGCTATACCTCCAATGTAAAATAAATGTCGCATATGTGGCTGTGTTTGCTGTTTCTACACTTGTCTTCTTAATTTGAAGTTGTACTGCTTTGACCTCGGTGCAGTACTATGATGTTTTGCTGTTGGTAACTTCTTATAAGTTGGATTGTGTACCAAACTTTGTCATAGAGCGTATAATTTTATCCTCTGATTTCAGTTGATGAGATAGAAATATTTACCCCTTTTGAAGAATAGAAGCATAGATATCCGTGTGGTGTGATACGAAGTTGCTAAGTTTTCTCAGATGTGATATCTCGACTTTCAATTATTTGATGCAAGTAGCAAGAAATGTACACCGGAGACTTAGTATCTGAGGTGCTGAATTTTAAGACTAAGTGATATAGTTTTGCGAACAAGAAAAATGGAAAGGCTTAATTAGAATGACACTTTAATCGTAATATAGTGTGGTAGAAACCAGTAAAGAGTAAACCATACTATTCCACAACAGTTCTAAAGTAACAAGAAACAGAACATAATGCTGTATCGTCTTTTATAATGAATCCAATGAGTCTGACGTAAATTATTTATGGAGTCCGGGAGTTCAATCTCGAAGACCAAAATGGTGCAATTGGAAACTCAGGGTGAAATTGGTGCTGGGACTCAATCTGAGGGATCATTTTGAAGATTTAGTGGGAAAAAAAAAAAAGAAAAAGGCAAAAGTGGAAAATGGGTCGCTATTTTTGTTAAGAAAGCAATCACCTTTGAGTTTGGTTGCCAAGTTCATCATGAAGTCGTGCAGATGTGGTTGCGCTTTTTCTCGTTTCTTCACGATCCTTCGTTCCCCAAATCATAGAAAATTCTGCCTCAATCGAAAAGGAAGAAGAAGAGAACGAAAATCCACAACCCAATTTTGCGTAATGAAAGTCTCAAGCATCCTATGCAAAACACGCTGTCATTCACTGATATTTTGAGTCTAGATAATAAATAACAATAAGTACATCATAACTTTGCATCCCTGGTTTGTGAAGATTGAATTCTCCAATTGCAATTTATGGAGAAATAGGAAAATACCATGGTAAGGGAATACGAATGGATACTACTATGAACTATGAAGAGAGTACCAAATAAATGAATAGTGAACAAAGACGAACATTGAATAATTAAACACGTCCATCCATAAACCATTATCTTATCAAGTATCACACATGACTAACTTATAGCAAGACAGAATAAGTTGTTAGGTTCACACTTTACACACAAAACAAAGCTGTATGAGTCATCATATATTGTCCAGAGTATGTGTTATGTCATTTGGACTGATCACTACTTCCCTCACTGTCAGTCCCCTCTTATGTGTGTATAGCCATGCACCATACACCACCACCAAAATCATCAAACCGGCTACCAAGAAGATGCCAACACCCGCCCCAAACAAGAGACTGCCACTGAGATTAGGATCCATTCCTTTCATCCCTGGCCATAGAAAATGTAGAAATCCTTTCTCAGATGAGATGTTTGTTGTAAGAGGATCAACATTTTCAGCGTCTGTGCTTGTCTAAACAAAGAAGAAAAAAAATAAACGGAGGTTCGAATTAATACATATAGTATCAAAAATTGTTGTGACCTACATTTCGGAATTAATACATATAGTATTTGCAATACTAAACCAGTAAAGAGTAAAGCATATTATTATTCCACAACAGTTCCAAAGTAGCAAGAAACAGAACATAATGCACCAATGTTTCTAGAACACTTGAACGCCTTCCCTGAGTGTATACCAAGAAAAAAGTAATCACAAGCTGTAACCGCTACTGAAAACCTTGATCATGGTGTTGACAGGCAACAAGATAAAAACTCAGAAGAAGAATAAAGCAAGGAATGGTGTTTTACCGTTTTACTTGAGTTCTTGTGAGCTTGCACCGCTTCTTCCATGTCTCTTTGCACCGCTTGTTCCATCTGCTAACAAATGCAGTTTCCCCAATCAAATGATCTGTTCCCAATCTTGGTGAAAGATTGATAGACGCGGTTTCTGAAGATGCTTCTCCTTAGGGGCAAACAATGATAAATTTCTCCCTTGTTTTTTTTCTAAAGTAGTAGTGAAACTCCATCACGCGAACTTAAGATAAATTTCTCTCTTCTTTCTTATTTTAGTAAGTAGAAACATATTTTGGAAAGTTTTCACATGTTCCATTGCACTTTATTGAAACACTGCTATACCTTGTCTATTAAGCGTTTGATTTAATAATAAAATAAACATAAGGTTCAGATTGACAGGGTAGTTTCTCATATGGGAGTCTTTCTATGTAGAACACTGTAGAGACTAGACGTGTTGATCCCTTCACCCAACAATACCAGCCTTGTCCTCCTGTGGTTTGATGGATAGCGTGGATGCTAGCCAGCTGTTATTTATTATGGGAGCCGATCAATGGACAAATTGATTGCAATGATCATATTGCTGGATGTTAGAAACATTGTGTTAACATGTTTTGCTTTGATTGACTGATAATGATGGAAAAGATGGGTAATCTTGGCTAAGCTCCCTGCTTCTGAAGTTTTTTTCTTTTCTTGGTTAGGCAATTGTTTAGTTTAGTAGAATTTCCAATTTGGGAGTTGAAGAGTTAAACCAAGGATTTTCCTAGTATACTTATAGATGTTCAAGAACGGAAATTGATGTCAGCAAGTTTGACCTACAAGTAATGACTGACTTTTGATATTTCAAGGGAATGTGCTATAGCATTGCCATATGAAAGCAGGAAATATCTCTTATATGTGTAGTAATTGTATGAATCTTCTACTATGATTGAGTCTTGTTTGACTTTTGGATAATTATTTCCATTATGTATTGTGTATGGTTCATGTTGTCATTGTTGTGCATCCATGTTATCTGATGGCTACATTAGTGTTTGCTCTGTGTGGATAGATGAAGACTGGTGGTTTGGTTGTCTGGAGTAGGAAGGATACTCATGTTGTATACCGAGGATGCAATTATCAGTTGACTTCTACAAGTTCTCCAAAGGTTTATCCTCACTATATTCATGGACAAACTATAAGTCCTTATGAAACGAACATGGTGGAGTCATTTAAATCCAACAATACTAGTGACATGCCAAGCCAGAATGGTAACAATAATGCTTCCACATCAACTTGCATTCAAGAAGTGCATTGCAGTGGATCATTGTATGAGAGGGAGACTGATAGATTATTGGATGGCTTAGGACCTCGGTTTGTTGATTGGTGGTATCCCAAGCCACTTCCAATAGATGCTGATCTATTTCCAGAAGTGGTTCCTGGATTTAAGCCTCCATTTAGGCTGTGTCCACCTTATTCAAGTGCAAAAATTACTGATTATGAGTTAACATTCTTCAGGAAGCTTGCTAAGCCTTTGCCAGTCCATTTTGTCCTTGGTATGCTCCTGGATGTTGGTGGTTTGTGGTCAATGATTTATTTTGCTGTGCATGAAAATTATTCAACAGTGTGAGGAGCTTTGTTCTATCATATGACTTAGGTTCTTAATCAAGCCACCTCATTGATGTCAATTTTGATAGACCACCTAAATACATTAGTAGTTGATGCTATTATATTAACTAATCATACATAGAAAAGCAGTCTCTGTAATAAGAAGTAATTGCTTGAAGATTGATGAATCAAATCACTACATGTATATGAAAATCATAATAAGTTGGCTGTCAACCAATATTAGCTCTCAGAACGAAAATAAAGCTATATTCAAAAATACTTTCATGGTTATCCCTTTATGCATAAAGTCAATTAAATCATTTTATGTGTTTAATATGAACTATGAAGGAAGGAACAGAAGACTTCAAGGCTTAGCTGCTGCTATCCTAAAGTTGTGGGAGAAAAGAGTCTTATTGCAAAAATTGCTATCAAGTTTGGAGTTCCAAATACTGACAATGAATCGATGGCCAATGAACTAAAGTCAAGTTTGATGGACAATCTATTGTTCAATATATGCAAGTTTCAAGACATCATAGACTAAATAGGTATATGTTGAGCTTGTGTCATTGATGTTATGCATTAAGGCTATCTGTGCTTCATTGAGTTTGATCTTATTTATTGACTATACTGACTTGCTTTTGGGGGAAAATTGATCACTTTGGTTGTTCTCTCTTGTAAACTTGCTCAATATAATGGTAAGGGATGTAATAATTCAATTTAGCTAAAATCATCCCTTGCACCAACTTAAAAAAAAACAATAATTTCATGATTAGCTTTATATATGCCTAGTATTTGATAGTGGTGGAAGGGGCACTGGACTATCCTTTTACATCTTGTATATTAATTGTTTTGTATCAGAAACAAATGTGTATAACTTTGATATCTGCAATGCAGCTTCTAACCGGGGGAGTTATGTTGCTGCTTAAAAAGTATTACATAATTCTCTACAGGGGAAACGATTTCCTTCCTAGCAATGTTGCATCTTTGGTGGAAGAGAGAGAATTGGAACTTAAAAGTTGCCAACTTGTTGAAGAAGTTGCACGGATGAGAGCAAATGAAGCCGTTTCATCTAGTGATTATGCACAACAAGAAACAAGTACAAGTGGAAGTTTAGCAGAATTTGAGGAAATCCAAACGAAGCTTGAGGATGTAAAAAATGGCAATGCAGATTTAAATATTCAACTGGAAACAGAAATATATAGATTGGAGAGGCAATTGAAAGAGCAACAGCGCAAAGCTTTGATTGTGAGACTCATTTTGTTAACTTTGTTTCCTTTTGCATTTGTCTACTGGAACTACTATAATAAACTTATTGATTCTGCAGATTAGCAAGAAAATAGAGAGATGGACAGAGGCACTAGCAAAGTTAGATGCTGCATGGACTCCTGCAGACGTAGAAAACATGAGTGATGAGGAGAGACAATGTTTCCGAAAGATAAAGATGAGTGGTAACGAAATTCCATCTGCATCTGTCTCTTTGATGGCGTATTGGAAGGCCTACAGCAGCACTGGAAGCACAGAGAAGTTGTAAAGGTCATCACAAAGCAGAGACTAATCAGTCGGGTCATATACACTGCGAAAATGCTGGAATCTTGGTTTCAGTTGACAAACTCAATAAAAGGCCTTGAGAAAAGGTAGCGAAAAATCTCCTAACCAAAAGAAAAGCATTGCAAAGATCTCTTGAAATGCAGAGACTCGGAGTAAGATAGCATGTCATTAATCTCCTAGTTTTCATTGGGAAATTCACATCCAAATCCTTTCCCTCTTTCATTTAGAGTGGTCTGCTTTCTATTGTTTCAGTGACTCAAGTTTTTTGCTCATCAGAGACGGCAAGCTAAAACTGGTAAATCCGAGTAATTATTCTTGAGGTTAAAATTTCATGTTGGTGTCTTTTCCATTTAACCGACTGCTTAATGTATGACATGCATGATCCATGAAAGTAATATAATGAGAAATCCTGCATGCATCAGCCACCGGTATATTTCTCATCTACGCTTTTCTGCTCAGTGGTATTGCTAAAAATTAAAATAGAGGCTCAACAAGCGCCACATGGATAAAGAAGAAGAAGAATCTGAGCGTGTTGATAAGGCCCTCCATGGGAGAAAGTCATGAAGAGAATCGCCACAAGTATTGAGATGCTTAGGAGAAATCGTAATTCAGCTGAGACCCAATTAAGTTCTTCTGCAAAAGAAGAAAGCTTTGAAGGAATATATTTGATTGAACCATCTAATGATTCACAATGTGATATTGTAAAAACATCATCATTGAAATATTTACCTATTATTATTATTATTATTATTATTATTATGTTCAATAAAAGCAATGTCTATAATCTATATCATAGATAATAAAAATTTCCAACTGAAGCCATTCAGAGAATTTAAAGAGGTGAGAGGCAGGAAAAACGCAAAGCACTTTTCTCATTCCGGTGATCTTAGAAAAGGAAAATATAGTTTTTGTCCCAATATTTGAAATAAGTCTTAAAATTATTTCTAATATTTAAACTATTCTATTTAAGTCTCTAACGTTTTAAAATTGACTCAATATGGTCCTGTACGATTTTAAAATGTTGGAAACTTAAATAGGACGAAAACGTTGGAGACAAAAACGATACATAAAAATAAATTTAAATTTTATCCTTTAATAATATCAATTTTTTATAGTACATAGTTATTTAATTATTTTTTAATCACATCTAAATAAACTACACTTAATCACATTATTTTTATTTTAAATAATATTTTTTATAATTTTACTCTTAAAGATTTTTAGTTATCATAAAATATTTATAAAATGACTAGTAAATTTATTTTTTACCAGTCATTCTACAAATATTAATGTTTTTAATTTTATTAGTTATTCTATAAATATTTTATGATGAGTAAAAATTTTTAAGAATAAAATTATAAAAAAATTAATTTATTTATAATGAAAGTAATGTAATTAAGTGTAATTCACTAGATGTGATAAAAAAATAATAAAATAATTATGTACTGTAAAAAATTGATATTATTAGAGAATAAAATTAAAATTCATTTCTATGTATTGTTTTTGTTCCTAAACGTTTTTGTCCTCTTTAAGTTTTGTCCTATTTAAGTTCCTATTTAAGTTTCATTATTAATTCTGTTAACAAATTCTTAACAGCAGGATTATATTGAGTCAATTTTAAAATATTAGACAATTAAATAAGACGATTTAATCATTAAAAATAATACTTTATTCCTCACAAAAATATGCCCTCAATTCTCCCTTCACTTAAATATGAGTACACAAATCTCTCATGTGAGACATGAGATTCTGTGTGTTTGCTATGGTCTAGTTCTGCCTTTGTAATTCAATAATAACGTGTTCTGCCTTAACCTTAACCTTACATTGCACTTGGTACTTGGTACTTCCAATTCAATACTTGGATTGAGTACCAAACTTTGTATAAATTATGATTATACATAATTATGAAAGGGCTTGGATTATGTTATTATATATCTGGTTGTTGGTATTAGCTCATTAAAAGCAGGATAATGTGCCGTCTTATCTTTCATATTTAGATAAAATTCTAATTTTATTTTTAATGTGTAAAACTTACCATCTTTCTTTATTACAAACGTCTTATTTATTTTTATTTATTTTTCTGGTTAAAATTAAAATTTTTCTTTCAAAAATATCATTTCCTCCTTTGTAATTTTCTTTTAAATAATGACAAAAATCATAGTATAATAGTTTTAGTGATTTGAAAATAAAAGTGTGAGTAAAATAATAGAAATAAAAATATAATAATAATAATAATGAAAAATAATATTTTTAGAAAAAAAATTTAATTTTGATAAAAAGATAAAATAAAACGAAATAAACATTGAAATAAAAATAAGATGTATTAAAATGTCAAGTACCATACCAATGAGTTAATATTCATGTTCACCTTCTAAAGTTATACTTGTGCTTTCAAAATTTTTATTTACTCAACTTGGCCTTTGAATTATTTAGCATTTCTAATTTATATTAGTCCTTGTTTTTATTTTTACCATAGAATAGTTAATAACATGCTGAGATAAATTAATAATTATCACACTAAATTCTTTAATAGCTATATGATGTGACAATTAAAATTTTTTATCTCAATTTACTCCTTGTAAAACCTTTAAAATTCTAAATTTTACGTAAAGATTTTAAGAACTTTATAATAAGCAAATTGATATAAAAAAATTTTAATTGTCACGTAGTCATTAGAGAGTTTAACGTAATAATCATCAATCAATCTCAACATGTTACTAATAATTCTATAATAGAAACAAAGTTATGGACTAATATGAGTCATGAATATAAAATAAATATAAAATTAAGGATCAAATAAATAAAATAAAACATGAATACAATTTCAGAGACCAATTTAAATATTACCTCAACAAAATAAATTAGAATTTAATCAAAACCTGAAAGTTAAAATAATACTTTATCCTTAGAGGTAAGGTTTTTTTTTTTCTAGTTCATTAGCGGTAAATGAAGTTTGATTAGAATTTCGTACATACTATTTAAATCATTTAGAATTTGCAAGTTATAATTTAAAGAATAATTGCATTTCAAATGTTCAATCAATTATAATTTATAAGCATTTAAATGTTTTGCTTCAATATGGCTTCACTTTGCATCGCAAGTTAATGGTTACAGAATCTTGGTCTTTATTCCATTCACACAAATGTGACATTGGTTGCTTTTCCAGCACCTCCTACAACTTAATCTAGCTGTTCGTTCAGACTTCAGATTAGTGACTCGTCAAATCAACTAATAACACTTCACCCTTTTTAATTAAGAGTTTACTAAATTTAACATGCCTATGTAGAAGATCTTGTGTCTTATATTCTTATATTCTTATATAAATAATTATTTGATGGATTTTGTTTACAAAAAAGTAGATATGGATAGCTGTTACTCAAAGACTAGCTTTGTCTTCATGTTGGTACTAAAAGAATTATTTATTTATTTCTTTTTATTTTCATAGCATGAGAAACAATTAATAATTTTTTTTGCCAGGGTTGATTACCTTTGGCAAGTGAAAGAAATACTTGTCTATCAAATTAGATAAAAATTTTAACTCATTTTTAATTATTCTTTAATTTTTTTTAAGATTAAATTTCACATTATGTTTTTTTTTAATATTAAAAAATAAATTAAGTCTCCCAATCATTATTTATATATTATATATTTATATGTATGTATAATATGAGGATGTGGGTCAAAAATATCTTTTGCTAGTTTTCTTGATGTACGTAGCACGTTAGATACACACAAAGTACATGCAAAAAAGTAAAATGCTCCATGTTCTATTTCCAATTACAGCCAATTATTCCAACTGGGTTATGTATCATTTGCAAGCAAATTCCATCTCATTCTAGCTGTACTTTTTATCATAACCACTTGCTTCCTTGTAATCTACTATTTGATTTCAGGTACCAAATTTGAGACTCGGTCGTCAATTTAATGTTTCACATTGATGATTAATTCAACTCATTTTGTGTGTCCCTAGAGAATGTTACAAATAATCATAAGACCTAATACATTTGGATAGTTAATAGTGATATGTAAGAAAAAATTGTGTTCAAAACCTTTTATCTCAATAAATAAATTAGCCATTGTTTGAAGTTGGATTGGTAATGTCAGGGAGACAAAAAAAATAGTCAAAATTGTCTTATTTAACATTCATTAAATGAGATCAATTATGGTTATTTTTTATTAATTTTCTTTGATTATCAAACATTTTCGATATCCAATATATTTTAAATAGAAAATAAATATATTTGAGCGTATGTAGTTTGCGTTTTTATTGTTTATTTTTTAAGATTTTATAAAAGAACTGTAAAAATAATAAAATTTATATGAGGCAACCTTGAATAAAATTAAAAAAATAAAAAATAAAAAGCAACCTTGAATTCTCAATATTAATTGCAAGATGTAAGTAATTGTGAGTGTACTTCACAATTACTCACAAGTTAATACCTAGCTACAAGTAAGCAAAGTAATGAACTCTTACTTCTTATCCTTTAATTAGATGCCAAAACTCTTAATCTAATCAAAGGTTAGATCCCTTGATAAGCCTTAAAAGAATAGTGAGCAACTTTATTATTGAAGCTAGAAAATTGATTAGGATCACATGAAGCAATGTTTGAAAACCCAAAGGAATAGCTTTATTATCCTAATTTGTTCTTTCGTTTAGGGGTGTGCAAAGAAGTAGGAACAAAATAAAAGTAGCATATATATACTATTTGCTATGGACCAACAACATAGCAAATCCATGTTATGTTACCCACTTGTACTAGAATCAAAACACATGCTAAGGTCCCCCTAAAAAGTGGGACCCTTTACATTACATTCTCAAATTTCTCACATGTAATCACATGATGGTATGGAATACCATCTCCATTGTCAAAAAATTAATCACCGGAAAACCACAATTTAGTTTTATTTTGCAAGAAAGAGACATCAAAATTCACAATAAACACAACCTACACCCCCTCCCCTCCTTCCCTCTTTTGCAAGTCAAGTTTTGAAATTAAAAGGAAAATCATTGCCCAACTCAATAACCAAAAACTTTTTAAGCCGAAAAGGACATAAGCCACAACAAATGCCAACTTGCATGTCTTAATTTAAACAAAAGTATTATTTACATAACTAATGAAGGTTGATCTGTGCTAAATAATTTTTAGTTAGTAATTCGTGTATAAAATTTGTAATTTTAATTTAAAAAATGATCATTTTTGACATACTTTATAATTTCTAAGTAGAAACAAAAATAAAATTCACAGAAAGAATAATTAAAGCATGTATTATAATTTGATCATTGTTTATAGAAGATATTTTCATATAAAAATGATAATTGAGATATGAACATGTATTATTATTTTTTTGGTTTACCCAAAATGGTATCCTCCAACCCGACAGGTTAAGGACTAATTCGTCGCGAACCTGAGCTTTATTTAAGGGTCTGTCGCTGACCAATGAGTTGCTGCATGCACAAGGCGGGACACTTGCTTAAGCGGACGAGTAAGCTGACCACTCGACCAACCCAAGTTGATTGATATGAACATGTATTATATCTTATCTAATCTAGAACTATTCATAATATTTAAAAAGGATTAAGAATGAGAGTTACCAGTCAGCCGTCGCCTTAAAATCGGATGGATGCATTTTTTATTTGAACCTATATGTCTTTAAATGAACTATTTACGTACGATCTAGAGCCGTAACAATATTAAATATTTTAGTCAAACATATTAAATCATATAAAAACATGTTCACACGAGTAATTTTCAATTAAGTATTTTAATAATAATTTGTTGGACATGTTTTTGTTGTCCCAATAGCACTGTCCTAATTTAAATTACAAAGGGGCATTTTGGCCAAGAAAAGTACCAACCATTAACAACCTTATATATCACTAGTTTTACTTTACATAAAACTTTTATGTGTATATATATATATATATAACCACACTACCAGACATCAAAATTCCAAGCATTCCTGTACCTAACTGAGAATTGGCCTATCAGCATCCATGGCAGAGCTTGAGAATCCAAGTGTGATGCCAAAGGTGGTAGCTTTCCTCTCTTCTCTGCTCAAAAGGGTAGCTGAATCCAATGATCATAACCAGCAACAACTCTTGCATCAGAAGATCTCTGTCTTCCATGGATTAACAAGACCAACCATATCAATTCAGAGCTATCTTGAGAGGATTTTCAAGTATGCAAATTGTAGTCCTTCTTGCTACATTGTTGCATATGTTTATCTTGATCGATTCACTCAGAGACAACCCTCTTTGCCAATCAACTCCTTCAATGTTCATAGGTTACTAATTACCAGTGTTATGGTAGCTGCTAAATTCATGGATGACATGTAAGTATCTTAATTATTAATGTTAATCATGAATTATTGGATGATCAAGTTTAGCACTTTCTTTAATTTTTTTTCTTTTTAAGATTTAATTTGATGGTGTTAGTTATTAGATACACCTAATCATATGAAAGCATGTGTTTTGAAAATCCTTGTTTCTCAATGTTAGATTTTGAATTATTTCAACTCTAAAGATTTGTTTTGGCATTAAGGTAGAAATAATAATTAATAATAAAATTATATATATACAGTAAGAGTTTATCCATGAAATTTTACACATCATTCTTTTTACTCTGAAAAGGCATAGATAGATCTTGCATTTGTTACCCTATTAATCAAAACTTATTGAATTTTTTTATTTTATATCATAATTATATAACACAAACTTGTAAATTTGATAAAGACCTCACTTGTTTAAAGAATATAATGTTTCTTGTGAATAATACCATATGTCCAGGCTGGATTACCATTAGACAGAGACAACCCACCCATGTGACCCCACCATTTTATTGCATGCACCCTAGCATCTACCTTTTGTGTACAATGATTTATCAAATTCTCAAATTAAATATAAACATATATATATAATTTTGGAGTTGAATTAGCATAGAGACATCCAACTTAAAAGGGACAAATTATATCATAAATGGTTGGCATGCTAATATCTTAACTTAAAAATAAAATATAAAAAAAATCACATTCTATTGAACAACAAATTAAATATGATATTTCTACAATTAAAATATTATCTGACATTTTTTTTTATAAATATACAATTATGATGTGGATCTCGTTTATTTATTATATATCTTTCTCAACTTTATTTTCTTTTCTACTTTTTAAAATTGATCACTTTTTTTTTACTATAATTACCAACTATTTATTTATTAACTTTTTGAAGATAATTACTTTACAAAGATCATTTTTTTTATTCAACAATTGCTCACCATGTGATTTGAAATCAACAGGTACTACAACAATGCTTACTATGCAAAAGTTGGAGGAATCACCACAATAGAGATGAACTTTCTTGAGGTTGACTTCTTATTTGGTTTAGGGTTCCATTTAAATGTGACACCTGGCACATTCCAAGCATATTGTGGCCATCTCCAAAAAGAAATGCTTATGATGCAACCTCAGCTGGATTTTGAAAATTCTTCTTCCCTAAGTTTAGGAAAATCTCTAAAAACCCATTTGTGCTTCAATGATGATGAATCTTCCCATCAAAATCAACAGCAGCAACAACAACAACAATTAGCTGTTTGATATTTTAATTTTATTTTCATGCATTTTCTCAATGCTTGTGTAGTATGTAGTATATTGATTAGTTGTAGTTGAAGATGTAGTAGTGTGACAATGCAATTACATATTGGCAAAAATTAATTATAATTTAGTTGTGGACCACTTTGCTAATTTGTTTACTTCTCACATTCTCTATCCAATTCTTTCTTCTTTTTTATCTTTTACCAAATTTAATAGTATATTTTTTAACTCTTTTTGCATCTCTGAATTTCTTGTATGAAGCATTCTTGGCAATGTACAGATAATTGTTGTCTCTTCTTTACAGTCTGGCTAGAAAAGTCTGAGTATAATAATAATTTAATTCGTTGTATCTTCTTATCCACTATTGGAATTTTTAAAGACAATTTGCAATTGCATTGTTTTTGTTATTGTAATGTAAATAAAAGGAAAGAAATTTAGAAACATACACCAACGTAACTACTACTTGGGATATAATTAATAAAAAAAATAAGAATAAAACATATTTTTTTATCCTTGAAATTTGTTAAAAATTTTAAAAATATTTTTAAATTATATTTTGTTTTAATTTTGTTCTAAAACTTTTTGAATTGCATCAAAAATACCCTGACGGTTAATTTTTTAAAAATTTTAATATTAATTTAGCAATAATTTCACATGGTAAAATTGAAAATTTATATATCAGAAATATATTTAATTGTCATGTATTATTATTGGATTGATCTTAAACTTTCTGAAAATTTAATTGTTAGAAATATATTTGATACAAATTGAAAGTTTTAAGGACAAAATTAAAACGAAATAAAACTTAAAAATATTTTTAAAATTTTTGACAAACTTAAAAATAAAAAATATATTTTACCCAAAAAATTTAAAAAAACTACCATGATTGAAATAACCTTATATACCATTAGGTTATTATAGTACATGATGAACTAAAAACAATATAACGTATCATAATAATATTATCCAAAAAAAAAATAAATTGTAACGTGCTTAATTTTGTAGTAAATATTTATTTTGGTGGGTACATAAGCCAGTTTGGCCGAAAGGGGACAAAAGAATGATGTGCACAGTACATTAAGAGGTACCATTTTAATTTGATGTATTTATTTGTTTGTTTGTGTTTTTTTATTTTAATTAATTAAACTAATTTATTGGCTAGGGAAGACAGATTGTGGTAATTGACAGTTGTTTGTGTGTAAGTGTTGATTGATGAGAAGAGAAGGAAAGAACATGTGCAATAATAGAGAACCAGAATTTATGGTTGGTGGTGGAGAGAGAAAGAAACCAAAGTTGCAAAGTGTTATTTGGACTGCCGGCACAACCACAAAGCTTCACTGTTTGGTCGGTTTCCCTTTTTTCTTCTTCTTCTTCTTTGTTATTTAGAATGCTTGACACCAATCTATTTATTAGATTTAAAATTCATGACCCATATAAAAGATCTTTTTGTGGATATTGAATAAAAATATCTACAGAATGTATTTATAAAAAAAATTAATTATTTATTGGTTTTTATATTTTTATTAAATTTATAATTAAATTATTATATATTTTTTTAAATTAGTCTTTATATTATTTTTAATTTTATAATTAAATTTTTGTTAATATAAAAATATTAAAATTAACAGAATATTTTTTTATAAATTAAAACTATTTTAAATCAAGAATTTAACTAAATCTTTGATAATATATTTTTTAGGAAAAATATTTTATTAATTTTAATATTTTTAATATGAAAAAACTTAATTATTTCAAAACTAATTAAAAACAGTAATGTAAGAACCTAATTAAAAAATACAAAGATTTAATTATAAATTTAGTAAAATTATAGAATTAAAAGAATAATTAAATAAAAATTTATTTTAAAGGTAAAGAAAAAGAAAACTTAAATTGCTGTACTTATTATCAATCATATTCAATAGTATTTAAGTTTTAATTTTAACAACTCCATAATTTTTATACATTTTCATGCTACTAATAACATAAAACTTGAGATGAAAGCAAGGCGAATTGAGTAAATCCTAGTCAAAGTTAAATTTATTTTATGAAAATTGAATTCGATTTACAATTTGACTCGTTTACAATCATATAGAATTGTAAAGTTTAAGTTAAATTTACCATAAATTCATATAAACTTAAATGCATGATCATATTTAAATAAAATAAATATAGACATATTAGCATAAACTAAAAATATAAAATAAATAATATATATTAATGCAAATTTTTTATAATAAATAATAAATATATATAATTTGTAAGTTGTTAATAAATTGAATTGGAGTTGATTTACGAGTTAGCCGAACTCACTTCCTATTCTATTTACAGCTCAGCCTCTTCTAATAATTTTCAATGCCGACGCTACGTTTGGGAGCTTTGCATTTCTATTTTAATTTAATTCAACTAAAAGTGAATGATTGAATGAGGAACCGACACTATATATGTTTTAATTTACTTACAAGCTTTTTTGCTTTGAAACTAATGATCTGATGAAAACTAGTCTTGCTTGCCTTCTATTTATTTTGTTCGAGTCTAAAATATTTTATATTTAACTCTCGTATTAAAAAAATATTATTCTAAATATAAGTGTTCTCACTTATATTAGCTTCTTTCCATATATATATATATATATATATATATTCTCTTGCTGGATCTATAAGCTATTCCAATAACACCACCACCATTGGTGAGTGGTGACTGATTATTAAACACAGAAAAGTTATCGAAATACGGGAAGATATATAATATCTATAAGAATTTTGTTAGGGAGGGAATGAAATATTTATACAATGTGTATAATGGGCTATTTATTTAATTTAATATGAGTTAAAAAATAACATCCATGATAAAATACTACTAATTTCTTAAATACAATATACCCATATCATCTAAAATAACTATTCGAATATCAAAAATAATAAACATATGATATCCTATTGAATCGAACATCCATATACTCCATTAAATATATTATACAAATACTCCATTAATTCTTATACTCCCTCTATAATTAAAATACTAAAATAGCTACAACGAACGGGTAATAAATTAAAAGGAGAAAATACTATCATTTTACTACCATTTTCATCCCTAGCTCATTACATACTTATTATCAAATTCTAAATCCTTGTCATCATTGATTTTCAATTAAATATTCTCACTAAGTATTTTTAATAAAACAAAATTTGTTAGCCAAATTCATGAGAAAAATTGAGCTTAAATGATTATTTTTTATATATAAAAATGTTTCATTCTTTAAATTTTTTAAGTACTTTATTAATTAAGCAATTTTTAATTATTTATTTATTATATTTATATTAATAGTTTAAAATTAAAATAGAATATTTCAAGTTAATCATTTTTTTAAAGAAAATTACAAAAATAAAAATTCAAATCCTACTAATTTATTTATTATTTCTAATAACATATATTTCTTAAAGGGTTTGCCTAATGCCTATAACATTTCTCTACCATTGTTTTCGGCAATTGATGGATTTGCGTGATGGAAAAAGAATTGTAGGAAAATGGTTGCTTAACTTTCACATGTTAGGAGTGACAAAAAACAATAATTAAATCATATAAACTCTAGTTTCAATGAGATGGAAGATATAGAATTTAACTGGTGGAAACGACTTCCCTTGAATTATATTAAGTCACGTTTGGTTTTAATTTCTTTCTCTTTCTTTTTTCATGGCTCAATGCAAAGCTTGGTTTTGCAATCGTTGGACAATAACATTGCTATAGTAGCTATTAATTATGATAGCAAATGTTTGCTAAAGTTCTTTGGCTATGATGATGGTGGTTGAAACCACCGCAATATGAACCTTTCCGATTGTTATTCATTAACCAAACATTAGCGTAGCCATATTTAATTGACCAAATGAAAGTGCTACATATAAAGCCATAAAGGGGCACCCTATGAATTGAACCGTACACGATTGCTTTGGAAATGAGTTTGCTATAAGTTAGATAAATCTAATTAAGTTGAGTTAGTCTAGCGGTTAGTTAACTAGTCCACTTAAATAAGTGTTGCGTGTTTGAATCCCATCTTGTATATGCAGTCCTTAAATAAAGTTCAGTATCGCAGCGGATTAGTTATTGACCTACCGAATTGAAGAATACCGTCGAAAACTAATAAAATAAGTTTAGATAAATCTTTTAGGTATTTTATACTTCATCCTTCTCATAAATGCAAACTCTAAGTTATCACTAAATTTAAAATGTAAAAAAAAATAATTGTTATGAGAAGGAAGGAGAGTATTATTAAAAGAATTTAATTATACAAATAACAATTATATTTTATTATATTGATAAAAATACTAATTTTTAAACTTATTGCTTAAAAAGTCTTTTGAATGTATAAATTGAATCTGATTAAATAATCGTATAAAATTATATATATTATTAATATATTAAAATTAAATTTTTATTAAAATATACAAAATAAATATTTATTATCAAAATAAATACAGGAGAATGTTCACAACTAACATTTTTGGTGAAAAAACTTTAGAAATTTTCTAATATTAGCCTTTTTTTTTCAGGAATATTAGCTTAAATGCAAGAAAAAGAATGTCAACTTATTTAAAAAATTTTGGTGAATGACACCATTTAGAACAACAGGCTTGACGTTTCTGGACCCAAAACAAATATGGATCCTATCAAAGAAGACTAAGCCCAGTCAACTTATTATGTGATTTTTTTATTTTATTAGTTTTCCAATAATGTTTAGTATGGGATATTGGATAATTTTCAGTTTTCAGTTTCACATGTGACTGGTACATTGCTGTTCCATTTACAGTATTAAAAGATATTCCAGCTACATTTTTAACATTTTTTTATTGACAATTGGTATAAGATAAACCAATTAGATATAATTGAGATTATGAAATATCAGCAATGTTAGAAAAAAATAATTTAAAATTATTTTATTTAACTTAACATCTATAATTTCATGAATATAACCTTTGAAGTTATATACTTATTATATCTAATATTATATATTTATTTTAGAAATAATCAATGAATATAAAATATGATAACTTTAAATTGATTTAGGCCAGTAACAAAGACCATGTCACCAGCACTTCAAGTCAACTACAAAATCTTCATTGAAGCAATTGTATGAACTAATTCTTCTAACAAGAATCGCCAACCACACATGACTTTCATGGTTTGGTTTTCTTTCTAGAACTAACCAACATGCCACAAATTCTATAATCTAAAATTAATCTAACATCCCATAAAATCTAACATAACAAAGATCAACCATGACCTAAGCTTAATTCATTGTGATGAGGAACATATTTCCTTAACAATAAGCCAAAAATAGAAGCCGAAATTCTCAAAACAAATGGACCAGCAGCAGTAATTAGAACATAACGAAATCTAACAGAATTCCCAGGTGTGACAGCAAAAACAGAGGAACCATAAGTGACAGCCATAGAAATAGTTGCAACCCAAATCTCAAAATTGAAAGGGAACTTATGTGTAAGTGACAGAATTACCAAGATTGAATTTGAGAAAGCAAGAGTGTTGAAGATGAGAAAAACATAATAAGCTTTCTTCTGAGAAGCATAGATTGCTCTTCCTGCTTTCTCACCATCTTGCCAAACACCACCTGGAGGATTAATCCCAGCTTGGAATGTAACTGCTGCCACCAGTGTGAAGATTATTAGAAGAATGTTTCTAATGTCACTTGGTGTGTCTTTTCCTTCTTCATACTGAAAATATTTGAACCAATTTTTTCTTATACCAATTGGAATAACCATTTTTTGTGCATGTGCAATGATCAATTGGGTGCCTTATATATATATATATATTTCAACAAAGAAACTTTTAAGGGACAGTGTATGTAGTAGTTTCTTATTTTCTTGATCATTGAGGAAATTTCTTGGTTGAGTCGTGGACCAACTTTAAGCGTAGAATATTAGTGTAAAGATCAATTGGTCACTGAGGAAATTTCTTGGTTCCAAATTTGAAACAGACCTATGTAGTGGACCACGTAAATTTCTTGTACTACTAACTCAAACCCAGACTTGGTCAAATTAAATAGAAAAGATCAAACCAACTTAGGTTAGTTGAATTATTAGTTCAGAGGCTCAAATTTTGTTGTGTTGTGTATCCAGCAAACTTTTAAATAAAAATCTTTACAGCTTGATTTATGGATTGAAAAATACTATACAAAATTAAAAAAAACAAGTAAACATAAGTTATAATTTTTTTTTTTTGTCAAATGTATAATTAAGTATGATTTGAGTTCTTAATTCTTGTTATTTTTGTTGAGCCTCCTACGGTATTTTTCAGTTTGACAGATTAGGGATTAATCCATCCCATATCATAGTTTTATTTAAAGGTTTGACAGTAGACAATAATTATTATATGATTATTGCATGCACAAGGCAGTATTTGAATTTTTGATACTTACTTAAGTAGCTTAGCAAATTAACTACTAGGGGTGTGTTTGTGAAACACGTTGAAGAGGATAAAAGTACGTTTCAATACTTTGAACGCTGTTCTTTTATGTTTAGGATAAAACACGCTGTTCATTTTTGGGATGCCCACGATATTTTTCAATTCAGTAGCCCAAAGACTAATTTGCGCGGATACGAGAATTTTTGTTCAATTTTTTTTTGTTGTCCACGGTATCCTTCGTCTCGACAGGTCAAGAATTAATCCGTCGCGAATTTGAATTTTATTTAAGGGTCTGCCGCTGGCCAATAGATTATTATATGCATAAGACGGGATTTGAACCCTCGCCACTTTCTTAGACGGACGAGTGAGCTGCCACTCGACCAATCGTTAATTCTTGTTAAGTTTAGTCAGGCCTCCTTTGAAGCCCAAACCAACCATAAGCCCAATTTCCGATGCCCAAAAAAACAATGCAAAACCCCTTTCTTCTTGTCATCCCTGCACAGCAAAACCCTACACAGATCTTCCTAACAGTTCTTTGGAAGAACGAAAGAAGGAATCATCACCCAACTCAATCACAGACAACACAACATAACTGTTTCATAACGAATTCGTTTTTTTCCCTCCCTCCTCGTACCTGATCGAAACCCAAAACCGTAAAAAAAGTACAGTAATGGCGGGTGGTAGGTTCCGCGAGCTCTTCAAAAAATACGGCAAAGTAGCATTGGGCGTTCACTGCAGCGTCTCCGCCGCTTCCATCAGTGGCCTCTACGTTGCAATAAGGAACAACGTTGACGTCGAGTCCGTGCTCGAAAAGTTTCATATGGGTGCTGTTTCCGATAAAGAAGACCCTAATTCTGATAACCCTAACCTTAATTCCTCTTCTTCCGTTGACCCTGTTATGGTCAACGGTGCTGACGACGAAGAGAAGCCCAAGAGTAGGACTGCGCAGCTCGCTGCCTCTGCCGGCGGTGCCTTCACGCTCGCTCTGCTATGCAACAAGGCGTTGTTCCCGGTTAGGGTTCCGATCACCGTTATGCTGACGCCGCCAATCGCGAGGTTCTTGCGGAGTAGGAACATCATCAAGAGTATTTGAATTAGGGATTTTGGTTTTGTGCTGCTATGTGATTTTTATAGCTGGATTTTGTTGATTTTTTAGAATTGCATGAGGACTAAGGGTTTTACTGGGGTTTTAACTCCAATTTCCATGGAATTCATTGCAATATGAAAATTTTCATTTTTGATTAAAAAAAAGGGGGGCAATTACATCTTGATATTTATGACTTTTGTCTTGTTGGATTTGTGGTTCATGATTGCTGAACTTGGGAACGGAATAACATGTGAAATATTATCAATAAAGCCCTGTAAGAAGTAGTTTTTCAACTTACCAGCTTCGAATGCGTATCTTTCTGTATTACAGTAGTAATTTTGAGGAGAGTTGGATAGTTTTCAATAATGCTAGATTGGAATGCTTGAATTATAGATGCTACAATATTTTGTTCTTATTAGTTTGAAATTTTGTGGACATGACTAGAGATTTTTTATGAGGATAGGTTATTTGTTTCCAAGTTTCAACTTGGTGATCTTCAAGCTACTTATCTATGTTCACTTCATAGTTTTTGATGTGCTGCTTTCTTTGTTGATTGATTATTGCTCCTCATCAGCTCCTGGCTACTATCTTTCAAAAGGTTGGTCCGAATTTGCATAGGAATGTTACAATGTGATCAGTAGAATTGAGGGATTTTGGCAGTCTTAGTATGAAGTAGTTGGAAAGATCAATGGATGAATAGCTTTACTCACCATGTTCCCTTTGTTTTAAATTCTGAAACTCGGTTTCTATAGCAGCATAGCCTGAGAGAACTAGATTTGGTATCGGCCGGTAACTGTGAGTGAATGAATGGCTGGAGCGATCTTCCCAAGTTTATAATTTTGTATCTGTGTTTATATAAACCCCTTCATATATTTAAATGCTGATCTCTCTGTAAAGTAAATTATGGTTCTATTTCTTAGTATAGTAATGCTAGGGAGAAAAAAAATGGTCCAAACTTGACTTCTTTAGCATTTATTAATTGTCAACAATTAATAAATATTAAATAAGACAAATTTGGACTTTTTTGGCTTTTTTTTTTGTCTCCCTAACATTATTGGTCTTAGTAAGTTTTACTTTTGGAAGTCCATCTCTTATGCAAGTTCTTTTTGGCTCCCCTTGTGGTAAAATTTTGGATTTGCCTTTGCCAATTACCAATCGCCGTTGCTTGAGTGGATCAGATGATCCTTGCCTCCTCTCATACAGACAAGCTTGTCAAATCCGAGTCCTTATTTGGTCTAAATATATTCTTTCCTAATCTATGTCTATCTTCACTTGTTAGACTACTATCTTCTTGATCTTCTCTTGTTCTGGGACTTTGACTAATCTTATCTGTATGACAGTATTATACTCTTAAAATGATTGTAATTGAAGTATTCAAAGCAATTAAGTGTTACAGTAAGAATTAAATAGAGCCGCAAGTTTATGTGTTTTTTTTCCTTAAATGGAAGCAACAAAGAACCGACTTTTATGTTAAGCCAAAATGAATGCCCTTCTTTAATCCCTTAGATTAGATGTTCCTTCGTTGGAAAGCAGCTAAGGCTTATTTAGACGTCAATGTATTTGGTGCATTTTTTCTTTATTTAGAAAACTGCAGTGTTATGGTTTAGAAGCTTTAAGTTATCCATTTCAGGTTAATAATGTTATGGCAGAGGCTTCCAAACCGGTGCCAAGAAGAGAAGCATCACACTGACAATTTAGAGGTTCTAATATAGGAAAGAGCTAATGTTTGATGAAAATTTTGGACAAGAAATATGAACATTTACATTGTATCAATGGCTAACACTAGCCAAGATTCTGATTTTGTGTGACTATTATAGCTCAGGCCTTTTTCTTTGATCAGAATATAGGTAAGGTGAAATCTTACACCCTAACGTCTCTACAGTAAAAGTTTTATCAGATTTTATAAGGCCTTCCAAATGGGTTGTGCCAATCAACATCTCTTTCGGAATTTTGAGTTTCACTCAGTTGTGTTATTGACTTATTGTGAAATTTTGACTAAAGCATGCCAGGAAAGAGAATTTTTTGGAGTGCTAAGGAAAATAATTTAACCATAGCAATTAGATAAAATATGAAGTCACATGATTAAATATTAAAAATTGAAAAAAAAAATACTCTAAGGCGAGAAAAATTGTAAAATAATAAAATAAAAGATTAATCACTATTGACTTTATAATTTCTATAACATGTGAATTTTGCTATTTTAATTCAAGAGAAATTAAGATCCCATTTTATCACTTTATCCACTTCTTTATTTTAGAGAAATTTAATAAAAAAATTATAAAATACTTCCAACTGCTGAGAAAATAATATAGGTAATTTTAAAAATTTTTATTTGGGTTTTAACTTAATCATTGTTTACACATTTTTATATTAGAAAATGCCAAGTGCTTAAAGCTTTCTTTAAATTATAGGTAATTTTCTTTTTAATCAAAATTCATTCTTTGTAACCAACCAAGTAATTCTTTGGAGTAAACACCCAACTCGGTTTTTGTCCATTTTCATGCAAGACAAAGCGATCCCTGTCCAAAAAAAAGGGACACTTCGACCCTCAACCTTTTTATTTTGGGACAATATGATCCTTCTGTTAAAAAAAATTATTTAAATAATAATAAAAATTAGTTTTGTGGGAGTTTTATTTGTATTTTGTGGGGGTTTTAAACCTTCACAAACTATTAATAAATTTATTTTCAAAAATTTCTTCACTAATGGTGGTTAAGTAAAGAAAAACTATCAATGAAAATGATGTCACAAAAAAAATAGTAATGTTAGTACAAATACTTTTTAAAAGAAAAAAATAACATTGAATAAAAATGAAAAAGAGAACTTTAATGTTGATAATATTGGTATTAGCGATGATGACGGTAGAAGAGATAATGATGATGATAAATCAATAAAAATAATAGAAGTAGAAGTCATAATAATGAGGATAAAGAATACAGTGGTAGTAATTAGGTATATTATTGAAAATAATTTTATGAAGGTTTAAAATCCTCCACATAATACAAATAAAACCCCCACAAAACCAATTTTATTATTATTTAAATAATTTTTTAACAGAGAAATTATATTGTCTCAAAATAAAAAGGTTAAGAGTCAAAATGTCCTTTTTTTTAGACAGAGATCGCTTTGTCCTTCATAAAAATGGACAATGACCGAATTGGGTATTTACTCTAATTTCTTTGTAACCAATCAAATAAATAGTTTTGAGCAATTAAAACTAATATTTTAAACACTATATAATAATAATAATAATAATAATAATAATAATAATAATAAAGAATTTGTTTTCAGTTATTATACATGATTAAACAAATATGGAAACTATGCCAGTTAAAAGACCAAAAAAATAAAAATAAAAAAGGCAAAAATAAAAACAACACAGCTGAGCTAGATTTTTAGGCGTATAAACTATGGTAGTAAGGTGATGCACGCATAAGGAAGACACCGTCAGTGGCATCGGCATTTCGCCGGAGAAAATGATCGTCTGCGTCGCCGTCGTCGGTCACCAGAACAATCCGCTATACATACAGAGTTTCACGGAAGCAGATGATGCTCTCAAGCTGCACCACATTGTCCATTGCTCCCTCGACGTTGTTGATGAACGAGGTGCGTTTATTTTCCCCATCATGCTCTTTTTCGAACCCTTAAATTCCGATCAAATTTCTCTTCTCTTTCCTTATTTTTAGCTGGAGTTCAAACTCTGGATTTTCGGTTTCTTTGTCCTTTTTTTTAAGGATTTGGGACTTCTTTTTGTTTATCTGCAGTTGCAAGTTTTAAACTTGGATGCAAATGGTTTCTATTATTTTGGGACCCTTCTGCTTGGATAAAATTTCAAATTTTGCTTTCTTAGCTGAGGTGTTCTTCTAGATTTGGGATTTTCTTTTGTTTCCTGTATAGAGTTTGCCTTTGATCCAAATGCTTGAGCTTTTTGGACTCTCCAATAGTGAAAGTTTAATATCGGATAGATTTTATATATTTATCTGTTTGATGTTGCTGTATCTCTGAATCTCTCATTGAACATGTTTACTTGGCAGTGAATAATCCCAAGAAATCTGGACCTTTGCTGAATGAGACGTTTCTGGGCTTGCTTTATCCTATTGAAAATTTCAAAGTGTGAGTGCATTTGTAGATTGTTAGGTGTGTTCTGTTTGATTTTCTTTAGTTCCAACATATAAATTTCATGAATCTTACACGTTGGTTTCGTGATGTTTTGCAGGTATGGATATCTGACTAATACAAAGGTGAAGTTTATCTTGGTTACGACAGATCTGGATGTTAAAGATGCAGATGTTAGAAATGTGAGTATGACAGCATTGATGGTTACAATTTCTTGTCTTTTTAGAACCAAGTATTTAATTTGTGAGTAATTCTTTAAGCAATGATGTTAAGATATACCTTGATCCCAAGATCTATGGCTAATTTTCTAGTATTATAGGGGGTGATTATTGGATATCTCTTGGCAATATTTTGGCATATAATTTAACTGCTTAATGCAAATTAATTTTTATGAAATATAGTGGGGCACCCATCTAGTGCACAAATGAAAACGCTTCTGCCTTTTACACATAAGCAGTGAAGGGTGACACAATGTTTACATTGGGCAGTGTCTGTTGCCCTTTTTGCTATTGTATGTAGAATTTTGATCATTGTTTAGCATATCACAGTTAAAATGGTTGATGCTATGAGAATTAGACAGCGTAGTAATCCTTATCTCATGATTGGATTAGTAACCCAGGCAAGCACAATAGAAATTTGAAGAGAGATCATGTTTTGATATGAATTGGAGGGAATCAAGCACAATAGAAAGGGAGGGCAGGGAGAGAGAAGTGCTGAGGAAGGATTTGGTGAGGTTTGGCAATGGAGATTTTAGCCACTTGAAGTGCTTCTCTGTCTTTTTCTTTTTATTATTTACTATATTACAGGTTTCATCTTCCCTACCACCTCTTCAAAGCTAACAAGAAATATCCATACTGAACTGATTAAACCCTGGTATCTAGGTGCTAGAGGTTCAAGTAAGAGATTGTGTATACTGTATAGTCACTTCTGGAGCTGGTAGGTGTATGACAAGATCTGAAATAGATGTAACAGAGGTCTGAGCACTACAGCATGCCAGCATCTCAATCTCTCCCAAGGGCCTAGTCGCAATTCCCAAGCTCCTTCCCCGTTACATATGATATCTGCCCTCTAAACAGAATCGCACTCTTCATTCCTTCTGTCCATCAGCTCATCACTACTCCCTATTTCCCTCATTTAGTAACTTATGGGAGTTAGTTCTAGAATAAATGAATCTGACCCGTGGGCTCCTATCTATCATGAATCAATAATGGCATAGTTATATTTTCTAGTTCTGGTATCTGTTCTCTATCAGTTTTTAACTGAAATGCTCCATAGTCAGGACCCTGTTAACTTACTATACGGGAAAATTAGGTTGAGTTTTGTGAGCAACACTGGTACATATCATGTATACGCCAATCCATGTCTTAGGGTGAGAGACTAGCATGCTAATAGCATATTTTTTGGTTGATTGCATTTGCATACCTGTAATACGCTCCATATCATAGGGGTTTTCCTTGTTAAGAACACAGTGATTCCTAAGCTCTTTCGCTAATGGTGTGCGTGTCATTTTCTTGCTTTGTTTTATGTTATTCTTTTTGTATAACATATCTTGTCTTTGTCATTTTTTTTTCGTTCTAGTTATTTCTTTTTGATGAAAAAAATTAAGAAAGCTTGATTCATGTGTTTTTATTGTTTACACATGAGGATATTGTGCTGGATTCATGGACATATTTGATAAGATAATAACATTTAGACAAATTCTTTTACAGAAAAGATATAAGTGTCCTTTCTTATCATGATAAGGAGAAAGGTTTATAAGAAACATGAATTCTTGGATTTAACCACTTCTTTCCTTCTTTGATATCACTCTGGATATGAGTATGACCCTTCTATGAAGAATTATACTGTTTAATGTCATTTCTTCATGGCAACTTCTGGTGGTTTGTTCTGTGCAGTTTTTCAGGAGGTTCCATGCTGCTTATGTAGATGCAGTGTCAAACCCATTTCATGTGCCAGGTAAAAAGATAACCTCCAGAACTTTCGCAGAAAGAGTCTCCACAATTGTTAAGTCATTTGGTTTGACTTCAACTGTGTGATGAACATTTCTACAACTGGTTTCGTCCATTTCATCGCTGACATCTGGCACGAAGCTGCTTCTGTTATCTTTGTCAGTTTTGGCCATTATAATTTTAGTGTTTGTTAGGAGTTGAATCTTATTTTGGCAAACTTAATTCATGTTCAATGTATAATGTTCAATATGAATTGTTGCTTTTGTCTATCATTTTGCTATCTGCTATCTGCACAGCACATCTGAGATTTGAAAATTTAATGATCTATTGATTCTATTCTGAAGTCAATTTGTTAGAGAGTGAGTTATGACGTATCGATAACATATTCTTGTGAGTTCTGAAAGCTGCAGATTCAATAATTGAAATAGCCACTTAAAATATGACCAACCCAAAATTCATAGAAGAGGATTAATTCCCCTGGTTTGAAGATCTCATTAATGAAAGATCAAATAGCGTTGAAAATTATAAGTTGAGGATACCAACTAGAAGAGTTGAATACCATCCATTAGATGATGATGAGATGATAAAATACCAATTCAATTAAACTATATTAGAGATTTGAGAAATGAATGAGAAATTGTATATTCAGGTTCATTTCAGTACATAATCATCTTTATATAGACTCTAGCCGATGTAACTAACTGAAACTAACTGTGATTAACTAATTACATTATCTAACTAATTATGTTGATTAACTATCATAACATATTTTAATAAACCACACTCGAACTGCCTCAATCAGGTTACCTGTTTGATGCAAGTGCAACCAAGTGTCTTCCACTACTAAGGGAAAATGACTATTTTTTTTGTTCACAGTATCCTTCGGCCTGATATGTCAATAACTAATTCATCGCGAATCTAAACTCCATTTAAGAATCTGTTATTGGGCAATGGATTGCTGCATGCATCGGGCGAGAGGCGAGTTGTATTGAAGAGTATCTCCAAAATACAAGATTAGTATTTCAGCCTATAACCATTGGTGCACATTTTAGTGTTGATGACACTTATGATTTCTCCACGAGCATTTTTCTTCTTGAATATTCTATAAGAATCAAACATCAAAATATGAAAATCTCTCAAATAGCTTAGCTAGTTGAGCTTGTAATGTTATGTCTAATGATATAACTTAGCTCCATAAGAAGTATTCACCAAAAATTTCAATATATATTGCGTGTGGGTGTGAGAGAGAGAGAGATTGATCAGAAGAGATTTATCATCTCTTAACTTAGTGTGGAGACTTTGATTTTCACTTTTGGGTAAGCTGTCTCATTCATCATCGAGCTGCCTACAAATTAGTTAGTTTTATTTTTATTTTTTGAGTTTATTATTGGAATATTCACCGTTAAATATAGTGATTAATTTTTTGTTATTTCTCACGTTACTCTCAACTCGACAAGCTCAGAATTAATTATTACTATATTTAACTGTAAATATTCCAGTAGCATATTCAAAAAAGTAAAAAATAGAACTGTGTTTATAAATTATAATTGATATTAAATGGTCTTATAAAGAGGCAGTATGATGAGCATTAATAATTAGTATTTAGTACTATAAAGTGTATATGTAGGTGGGCCATTTTCATACAAAATAGTAACACAATCTAGACTAAATTCATTGCACTCATTCGAGACATTACTATCTAAGTTAAAGTGCATTATCCACATTGTCGATCATCCATCATTCCCCGCCGGTGTTGACTATGACATAATATATTATTTGCTGCTATTCTATACAAAAAAATGTTAATTTCATTTTCAAAAGATTATTTAAGTAGTTTAATTTTTTAATTACAATTATAAAATTAAAACAATTAAAAAAATTACATGGCAGAAAAAAACATTGTTTGAAGCTTATTTTACTGTATTGCTACCATGCCAAATTAATCTTCTAACTAAATTTGGTGTTGCTTCAAAGCAATCAAAACAACACTTTTACATCGGCATCACATTTTACTTCAAAAGAAAAATGTATTGTTTTAAAAAGCTTGGATGAACTTAATTAACCAATGCCAAATTGCCAATGTATAATGCCAAGTACGTAACCACTCTTAGCTTCATTCTTTTTTTTCTCCTATCTGTTGTGATCCCTGGTGATAAGTGGTAACCATGGTTCTTTCTTTATCAAGGAATAAGATGGGCTTGTCACTCTCATACATTTTTTTTTAATCTAATTTTAGACTAAATTAGCTATTTATTCTCTCAAAGATTTATACACATCAATTTATATATGTTAGGTAAAATTTCTTCTCTCTCTCTCTTTTTTTTTTCTGCCTTTATATCCACCTTTTCGCCTATCCATCATCACAGAAATGAACATAGAATTAATTAAAGAGAAAGTTTTGCCGTTTTTTGGAATTGCCATTTAGTGATCTGCGTGAAGGGAAAGAAAATTATAGTTTAGTGTAATGATAAAGAAAAATGTGAATGTTAATATGTTATGTTGTTCTTTGAACTCCAGTACATAAATGTGTGCAAAGAAAAATATGATGAGCGACTCAATTAGGAATTTTAGTAGGATGAGTAAAGGCAGATTTTTGTTCTATTCGACTCCGTTTCACTTTACAATATTCATATAGAATTCGTCATGCTTCTATTTACGAGTAATAAAAAGTTGAATTTTAACTTGCTTCTGCGAGTACCTGCCTTGCCTTATCCATATTTATAATTATTAAAATTTAACAAATAAAATAAAATTTTAAAATTTATATAACTATCATTACATACATCATATAGATTAAAGTACAAATTTAAATATAATACAATATTATTAACTATTTTATATATATTACATATATTATATATTAAAATTATATATATACCAAGACGGATATATATTACCTAAACTCGATTCCATCTTGTTCCCTATCCAATCCAAGACCCTTCTCCGAGTGAATAGAAACGGGATAATTAGCCGTAGATTCAGCTAATGTTACCATTTCTAAATTTAATAAGTGAAAATAGTTTATTGAAAATAGTCAATTATCTAACGAAGGATAAAAAACTAACTAATAGTTATTTAACAAATTTTTAAATTTGAATACTACAATTAATAAAATTCAAGTAATAGTGACACCCTCTCTCAAACTTGGAATAGAATGTAATGAATGAAGCAGGGACTAAAGCTTTGGTGAACACGTCAGTCACTTGGTGTGAGGAGAAAATAGAGAGCAGCTTTAAAGTTCCATTGTGAGTTTGATCCCGAACCGTATGACAATCAATTTCAATGTGTTTTATCCATTCATGGAACACCGAATTTGCTGTGATGTGGAGGGTAAATTGATTGTCGTAGAAGAGAGTAAAAAAAAGTTAAGATTTGAGATCAAAATCACCAAAAATGTATCGAAGCCAAACACCTTCATAAGTTGTGATGGCTAAAGCTCGATATTCAGCCTCGGCTGAGGAGCGAACAACCATTGTCTACTTCTTACTTTTCCAACTGATAAGAGAAGAGGCGAGGAAGAAACAATATCCAAAAACCAATCGCAAAATCAGAATAACCATGCAATTTCAAATCACTCGAGCAATTAAATAAAAGACCAGTAGCTGGAGACCCCTTCAAGTAGCGAAACATATGAAGTCCTATTGTGAAATGTACATCTGTGGTACAATCAAGGTACTAGTTTAATTTGCTGACGGCGAATCAAATGTCATGTCTTGTGTTGGTCAAATAAATCAATCGACCAATCAACCTTCAATAGGGAGTGAGATCGGATAGTGTAGTACTTGAGAGTTTGGAAAGTGACTTCGAATAATCAATAGGAGTAGAGGCTGTTTTGGCATCTAAGAGACCAAACTCTTCAAGTAAATCGAGTGTGTACTTACGCTGATACAAAGAAATTTCAGTGGCGCTTTTGGTCACTTCCATCCCAAGGAAGAATTTCAATTTTTCAAGATCTTTAATGCTAAAATGATTATCAAGTAGCTGTTTAACTTGCTCAATCTCAATAAAATCATTGCCAGAAAGAACTAAGTCGTCCACATAGATAAGAATGGCTGTAAAATTGCCATTAGAAGACTTGGTGAACAGAGAATGATCATGTGGTGACTGATGATAACCGGATTGAGTGAGTGTGGAGAAGAGCTTGCTATTCCATTGTCTACTGGCCTGTTTCAATCCATATAGACTCTTTTAAAGCTTGTATACTATATTAGAAGTTACCTTTAACCCAGGGGGAGCTTTTATATAAACGTCTTCAACAAGATTACCATATAAGAAAGCTATATTAATATTTAATTGGTGAAAGAACTAGTTTTGTTTTGCGGCAATGGCTAAGAGAATGTGTAAAGTAGTCATTTTGATGACAGGACTAAATGTATCAAAATAATCAAAGTTGGTAGTTTGATTGAAATCCTTCACCACCAAACGAGCTTTATGTCTCTCAATAGAACCATCCGAGTTATACTTGATTTTGAAAATTCACTTGCACCCAATCGCTTTCTTTCTGTGAGGGAGAGAAGTAAGAGCCCATGTCTTATTCTTCTCAAGAGCCTTCAACTCAATAGTAGTGGCTTGTTTCCAACAATCTTAAAGAATAACCTGCTCATAAGTCCTTGGTTTTATGTGTGTGGAGATAGTTAAAGAGAATTGCCTTGTGAGACTCTGACTCTATTTTTTGTTCTTAGAGAAATCAGCACAAATCTAGCCCAAGTGTAATAGTTCTGAGTGGTTAAAGGTGTAGTAGCCAGAGATATACCTAAAATTTCAGCATGATGCAGGAAGAAAGGGTTTGATGGGTTCTGACCAGGATTTGTTGCTGTTCGTGTGAACTGTGTCTGATATGCTGAGAATTGTGTCATCATCCGCGCAAATTTCTCTATGTCTGTCGGTGAGAAGTCTCGATTTATTTCATTTTCACCGATCGTTTGATTAATCAATTCATCCCGTGGAGCAGCCATTGACATATGCCTACTCAAACACAAAAATCAGAACTGAAACTCGAATCTCTTCGCACTGTAAAGAGCACGCAAATTTCGTCACCTCTACACTCACCGCACCATGTGAAAAAAAGAATTGGTGAGAGCGTGCAAAGGAACAAAAATAAAGAATAGAAATAAAAAGAAGAGAGACGAAAATTTGAAAAAAACAGAATTTCAGTACTAAGTTAAAATGATTGATTTCAAAAATATTCAATACAGCAAAATGGATTAATATACAATACATCTAACTATGGTTAAATTATATTAGAGTTAATCTAAGTAACTGATTATAGTTAAAATATAACAAACTTTAGCTACTATACACAGAGGGTAAAAAACTAACTAATAATAATTGAACAAATTTTTAAGTTTAAATACTATAATTAATGAAATTCAAGTAACGGTTACACCAATCGCTAATTTTAACCCCTAAATTTAAAAAATAAATGAAATTAGTAAGTTTCAATCACATAAGGCACTCCAACTATTATTACACATTCACAATTCAAACTGGGAATGTGATAACCCGCTAAAATCTAAACCTTGGTTATAATATTTTGATGTACAATGCAATTTCCTCATTGTTTGAACTTTGTTTGATAGGGTGTGGTATGGGAACCGTAATTAAGAAAAATTCATAGTTTTTAATTACTATTTATTTTCAGGTTTCCACAAATAAATGCACGTGAATGATCACTTTTGATCATGGACCCAAAATTCAACCGAAATTAAAGTGGACATTGCATTGGAGAGGGTTCTATTTTTGGCGTTTATGACTCTTTATCAGTGCATAATTCGGTCATTGACATAATTCTTTTCTACTCTCTTTATGATGATGATTGCAACCCACATTAATTAGGTGTTTAATAATCTTAATTATATTGTAGCTTGAGAAATGAGAAGGCTAGTTTATGCTCAAATATTCTCTGGTTTTGGAATTGTATTTCCCCTTACACAACAAAATATTTCAATAGAGGTATAATAATTGCATCTATAACCTGTGTCAATGCTTTCCCTTATAAGGTAAATTAAATGTTTATAGAAAATCTAAAATGTATACATTAGTGGTGTACAATTATTTGATAATATGTGATTAAAATTAAAATCATGATGAGTAATAACAAGCTATTGTATTATAATCAATCAATATAATTGTTAAATTAAAGTATCAAAATTAATTCAATTTCAAATATTGATAACCATGTGTTTTGATAAGAGAAAAGGAACATTGATTAGTAACTTAACCTATTAGTATAAAATTAAGAATTCAAATAGCAACTTTCATTCACATAATTAGCAAAGATAATTTATTCAAAAAATAATCATGTTGTGATATTCAACTGAAAGATTCATTTATTAATTTTATTACATTATTATTATTATTATTATTGTTCTTATATGAACAACCTGAACGTAACTTCGGTTACAGGGAGTTGATGTCGAGCTTTAGTCTTTAATGCCGAGTTATAAGTTGAGATAATAGTCCAAGCTTCTAGTCGAGAAGGATGTCACTTCACGGAGAGTATGAGCAAAAAGGAAATATACCTGCAAAAGAGATTCTAATGTTTAAGTTAGTACTGTAAATTTAGTGTGTCCGTTAAGGATAAGATATCATACCTTTATAAGTTGAGTATAAAAGGTCGTTTACATTACCGTTGATTATCTGAATTGAAGAGTAGTTATTAGGTTTTAATAAGTGATAATGTCTGGTTGGACATTTTTATTCCAGGACGTAAGGTATAACGCCGAATTATAGCGTAAAGTGGCGAGTTATGACATCAAATTTATAACAGCAGTATCAATTATATTATGCCTTTCGATAATTCAATATATAATTAATAAATAATGAAAAATATTTGTATAATTATGAGTGCTGAAAAATCCGAAATAAAACGAGTGAAATTAACAAATAGAGTTTCATTTATGTGGAATTTGAAGGAACTTTTTTTAATGATTATTTTTTTGTTTGACAGAAGATTTTCTTCTCTTCTTAGTTGTTAGATTTGGTGTTGGAAACTCCTTGAGTTTTCTAAGATGTCCTGGTCACACATAACTCTGACACGATCCGATTGATAAGGGGACACGTGTATCATACACTGTTGATAAGCCAGTTAACTTCACACAAGCTGTAAAAAACACCACAATTTCCACGTGTCATCATCTCACACCCCATTTCATTGAATTTCCCCATGATCACTAACCAAACAACTTATCATTGCTCCAATTTACTTTCTCTCTCTCTCTCTCTTGACAAAAGATTAAAGATATGCAAATGGCATTGACTTTTCTCTTTTTCAATATTTGTTAATATAATATTATTGATTTAATAGATGTTGACTCATCATTGATTATAATATGATAATATCTCCTCTCACAAATAATTGTCATTTTGATAAATTAGTATATTATTAATTTTTTAATGTGCTGATTTTATATTAAAAATGCACCATTAATAGATAGATATAGTAATTTTGTTTACTAATTTGATTTGCAAAAATAGTATAATAATAATATAAAAGTTTATTAAATCAATCATATTATATATATAACTAATTTTTTATATACATATATCATAATTATTTTATTTAATTTGACAAAATTCTTATAAAATTATAACCTTTTAACAAAAAACTTTCTTTTTCTTTTTGTTTTTTTAAAACACAAACTTAAGAATTTGGATTTATAAATTACGACATGTATCTTCTTAATCAATCTTTTATTACTTGGTTTGTGTCATTATCTAATAAAATATAAATTTTATTAAGATTTATTCTTTTTCCTTTTAAAATAATTATTACTTTGACTTTTTAATACATTGAAAAATTAATATGCTCATACACAAAATAAATCTATATACATTAATTTTTTAATGTATTAAAAAAAGTTAAAAAAGGAATATTATTCTTAAACAGATGCTGCTGCTGTACTAGTTAATATCTGGTGTTATGTCTGAACTTTCTCTCTCCAAAAAGCAGTTTCTCTCTCTAGGATAGAGGTATGGAGCCCATAGCTTTGCTGTCTTGTAGCTTCTTCATTGTTGGGCTTTTATGGGGCTTGTCTGCTCAGCTAACAAGAAATGTTTAAAAGGAGCCAAAATAATAAACTTTATTGTCATTTTTAATTTTATAATTCTTCAATTCCATGCACATCTTCTTCTATCTTCAACAATTTTCAATTTTTTCTCCATCATCATCATATGCATAGTTCATACACAGTAGCCTGCTACATATGAGAAGGTAGAGAGTTGAAAGGAAAAGGAAAAAAAAAAAGGAAGATCAAACCCACTTGTGTTCTTTCTTCTTCTTTCTTTCTTTCTTTCTTTCTTTCATGCTTGATTTGATGGATCCAGAGATCTAAATGCTTTCACAATAATACATACACACTCTCTAGACCCTTCACCTGTTTTATTATTTTTTTCCCCAGATCATCCATATCTATATTCTTCAATTGGGGCATAATTCAGTATAAGCTTAAGCTTCTAGATAATCAAAGGTTTAATTTTTGAGGGTGAGATCTTTCTCCTGACTTTTACTTTGTCCTTTTATTGAGTTACTAGGTTGTTTTTTTTCTATGAAACTAATAGGCTATCTTTGTTGTCATTTTTGGCTTTTATAGAGATTAGTGTTGTTGGGATTTCATCTTCCAATGTAAATGTTAGGTTACATTTCCAAAGGGCTGACCAAAAGTTTGTTTTGACCAAAAAGAGTTCAATTTTTACTTGTCCCTATTGAGCTGTTATACTGTTTGTGATTGAAAAAGCAACAAAAGATTAAGAGTTTTGGGGGTGTTGGGTTGTGTTGAACTTATAATTTGACTTAATCTTTCATAATTTGTTCATTCTGTTAAAGTTTGTAGTGAATTAATTTATCATCTTCATTATTGTTGTGGTGACTGATGTGTAGTGAAGGACTAAAATCAACTGTGACTGAAAAATTGTTTTGGGGGTGAAGTTGTTCTTGGATGGTTGGTAGATGTGGAAATTCCTGAAGGTTGTGTGGTGAGATGAGGGATGTTATCAGAGTTGATGAACTTTTTGAGGGCCTGCTTTCGGCCAGGTTCGGATAGGTATGGACATGGTGGTTCGGATGCTGGAGGAAAACAGGATGGACTATTGTGGTACAAAGACTCCGGGCAGCATTTGCACGGCGAGTTTTCGATGGCTGTTGTCCAAGCCAACAACTTGCTGGAGGATCAGAGCTATATCAGATCAGGATGTTTAAGCACAAATGAGTCTGGCCCTTTTGGCACCTTTGTTGGTGTCTATGATGGCCATGGAGGGCCAGAGACGTCGCGGTTTATCAATGACCATCTAGTTCACCATCTTAAGAGTAAGTGACTTGAACACCAAGAAAAAAAAAATGTTTCCTTGTTAAAGCAAATTATTGTTGTTTCTTAGAGATGTTTAGTGGAATGGCTTTCATTTCAGGGTTTAGTGCAGAGCAACAATCAATGTCAGTGGATGTTATTCGCAAATCGTTCCAAGCAACAGAAGAAGGATTTACATCCCTGGTTGCCACACAATGGTCGATGAAACCACAAATTGCAGCTGTAGGATCATGCTGTCTTGTTGGTGTTATATGCAATGGAAGCCTTTATGTGGCGAATGTTGGTGATTCGCGGGCTGTTATGGGAAGAGCAGTTAAGGCAACTGGGGAAGTTTTGGCTGTCCAGTTGTCTGCAGAACACAATGCATCGATAGAATCTGTAAGACAGGAGCTGAAATCTATGCACCCTGATGATTCACAGATTGTTGTTCTGAAGCATAATGTGTGGCGTGTGAAGGGCCTTATCCAAGTAAGTTGATTCTAACTCATAAAATGAGGTTTACAACTGTTGAACTCTGATTTCAATGAATTATCTATAGATAAGGAATAGGATATGATAGCGTTGTTTGATCTATGTAGTTGAATCTATCTAAGTCCTGAAATGTTCCGAATTCCCTCGGCTTTGTGCAATTCGGCTCTAGCAACTTCTTTTGATTTACGATGTCATTGCGCCTTATCATATATCATGTCTGCAATAAGCCTGGTTGACAATAATTTAGCAAAAGTTAGTTACATCCGAAAAGTAGGACCTTGAGATTGTCATATCTGATCCTTCTCTTCAGCTTTGTGAAGATCAAGTTTTTTTGGACATAGTAACTACATTATTTCTAGTCCTGCATCTATTTTACCAATTTACCTACTCAGATAAAACCAATTTCTTTATCATTCTTGTGTTATGAGCTTCAGCATTGCTTGACTTGGAGCTTTTTCTTCATTCCATTTTCTACTTTCACTACTTATAATGCATCTTCATCCTGCAGGTTTCTCGATCTATTGGCGATGTATATCTTAAAAAGGCCGAGTTCAACCGAGAGCCTCTATATGCAAAGTTTCGCCTTCGCGAACCAATAAAGAAGCCTATATTGAGCTCAGAACCATCTATATCAGTGCACCAGTTGCAGCCACAAGATCAGTTTGTTATATTCGCATCCGATGGACTTTGGGAACACTTTAGTAATCAAGAGGCAGTGGATATAGTTCAACATAATCCCCGCAATGTAAGTTATATATTTAAATACTCTTCTAGACTGGAAATTATTTTAGACTAAAAGAATTCAATGTGGAATTTCACTGATCCTTTTTGTCCTGAATAGTGTTGAATGTTACTGTAATATTTGCTTCTCTTCATATAATCCTTTATTATGTTGCAAGTCCAATCATATTAGTAACTTTAACCTTACTTCAACTAACTTTCCTTCTCAATCTCATGCATTGTAACATCTTCATTACAATGATCTACTATCTCAAAACTCAAATAAATACAAGCATCTGATTGGATCTTTTTTTTAGGGAATTGCAAGGAGGCTGGTTAAAATTGCCCTGCAAGAAGCAGCAAAGAAAAGAGAAATGAGATATTCAGACCTTAAGAAAATCGACCGAGGGGTTCGTCGCCATTTCCACGACGATATCACTGTGATTGTTGTGTTCATAGACTCAACTTTTGTGAGCAGGGCAACTTGTGTCAAGTTCCCTTGTATTTCTCTTAGAGGCGGCGGCGTCAGCCTTCCTTCTAACACACTGGCACCTTGTACAACCCCGACAGAGGCCGGCGCCACCTGATTATTTAAGTTGCATCCTATCCTTGTCTTTTTCATTTTCTTGTGTGAATACCAGGTATCTTCAAGTAGCAATGAGAAGAGAGCAGCACATGCAATTCTTTAAATGTGAAACTGTAACATGTAGAATTATAATACTCATGTTTTAGGTTCCTTCCCACAAATCAAAAGAACAGAAAAGGTATATATATACATATATGATGACCATCTATAAGAGTTGCCTTGGCACCATTTACCTTGTTCAGTGTTCATTTGCATGTAACCATTTCTGGGGAAGTTTTTTTTTTTTTTTTTTTTTTGTTTCCAGCTGTATATAGAGCTTTGTAGTCTATTCAATGGAAGGTGGGAGATGGAGAGTTCATGTTGTGAAAGAAATTAAATGAGTGACATTTCAGGGAATACATACATGTTTCATTATTTCAACTTTCAATGCTTAGATTTTGAGAGAAGTAATGTGTTAATACTTCCTTTGTTCTTTGTCATCTGTATCTAGATTGATATCAAGGAACTAATTAATTATTTTTCAGCCAATATCACATTATCTAGTCGTCGTTTACACGAGTCGTTTAGACTACTTACTTAGATGGTTAGGAACTAATTAAAAAATTTTGAATTGTGGATGACGTTTTATTCTTCAGGCAAATGATCAGAGACTGAAAATGATATTTATTCTAAAAAAATTGTTTAATATTGATTAGTTAAGAGTTAACTATATATATATATAGGAATTAATCAATGAGTATCAAGAGAATTAGTGTAGCTCCACCTTAGGTTAGGATGAAAATGGCCCAAGTTGAGTCGAGTTTTGTGTTTGACGAGTCTGACTCATGTTATAATAGACGGTTCAAGTCTAGACCTGTTACTTTTTATAGGTTTTTTTTTTTTAGGTTTAAACTCGGCCTGTTTAAAGTCCGATAAGCTCACGAGCCTATTTGAAAAGTCTAGTTAAGAGTTGGCTATATATATATATATAGGAATTAATCAATGGGTATCAAGGGAAACAGTGTAGCTCCAGCTTAGGCTAGGGTGAAAATGGCCCAAGTTGAGTCGGGTTTTGTGTTTGACGAATCTGACTCATATTGTAATAGACGGTTCAAGTCTAGACCTGTTACTTCTTATAGGTTTTTTTTTCAGGTTTAAACTCGGCCTGTTTAAAGTCCGATAAGCTCACGAGTCACGAGCCTATTTAAAAAGTCTGTTTCGTAAATTAGAACTCAAAATTTAATAAACTTAAAAAAAATTAAATTGACATTACATAAATTGTAAAATTTATAATTCATAATTTGTAAAAAAAAATTATTTATATATCTGTCTTCAGCGCATATAATAACCATACTTACAATTCATAAACTTTTTTCTTTGAAGAAAAGAACTACGATCTTAATTAATATTGACTATTGATTCTTTTTAGTTTTGTTTTGTGTTTAATATAAGTGAATAGTTAAAAATCTAAACTAAGAATAATTTATTTTTACAGAAAAAATATTTTGACGAGCTGGTTAAACGAGTTTTGTATTTTTTTTTTTTGTTACCCACGGTATCTTCCAACCAGGTCAAGGACTAATTTATCGCAAATCTGAACTTAATTTAAGAGTTCACTCGACCAAAAAATTCAAACTAATAGATTTTACAAAAAATCCAAACCTAGTCTATTTAATAAAATAAACCGAACCGAGTCAAGTCAAAAAATAAATCGAACCACGAACTCCCGTCGAGTAGCCTGCCTCACTTCCACCCCTAACATAGGCTAATCTCTTCCCCATGATTGAAGTTGGAAAATGATCATTTAAAGCACCGGATAAGATTGGTGCAACAAAGGTTAAAAACCACCTAATGTACCAATAATCAACTAACTCACCATGTACACCTAAAAAAACAGTTCTCTCTCAGTTTTAGCTTGCAATCATTGAGGTTTTTGGCCACACAACAATAGAGGAAAGATTGCCACAGTTCATGAAATATACTGCCCTCAATTTAGTACTATGATGGTTTACAAAGTACCCTTCATCATATGCATCCTTTAATCATGATATCCTTTACTGTAACTACCACCTTGTCTATCAACTTGTATTTTTATTGATTAATTTTTAAAAGTATAGATAATAACACAAAATTGACTGAATATTTAGTTGGAAATTGGTTACCTTTGAGAACCATGATGATCCCATTTGGCATTTTTTTCCCTAGGTGAAACATAAATGGTTAAATACAACCAATTATTTTTCTTTTGTGAAATTTAATATTTTGCATATCATCATAGCCTATAGTTTTAACTACTATCAATATCATTCACTTTTAAATAATAGAAATCCTTATATAATTATATAGAAATTGGAACAAAAAGAATATCAGATTCATTTATTGATTCTCCCCCCTTATCCCCACATTATCCAAATATCAACACTTTTTTTTTCTTTTTGTTTTAAATTACTTAAAATTGAGATTCGGCAGTAAATATAATTTCTTAGTGTGTATTCCATTAAATAATTCAAAGGTGATTGAAACCTTCACTTCTCATTTGTTAATGTTTTCTACTTTTCTTAATAGTCACATTACATCCTTAAAACAATCTTATCACGAGGAATAACAATAAATATATCTGATAGCTATATGTAATATTTTCTTTTGATTTCTAGTGAGGACCATATTTTGGAAGGCAAATTTAACTATTTTAGAAAGATTGGCCTCTTTTTCTATTATTAGGGAGGAGATATCTTGATAATTTTTTTTAAAAAAATATATGAAAATCTTGCCAAAAAAATTATATAGAAATATTTAGAGTAAAATATTATTTTGATATGTAACGTTAGACTAAATTTAAATTTGGTCATTAATATTTTAAATATCATATTTCAATCTCACAAAATTTTAAATGGATTGGTGTTATTCCACAATTAAATTTAGCATGAATAATTAGTGTATTTAAGAGCCAATATAATGTTTGATAAAATTGACCTATTAATAATTACTAATGTAAAATTTTTTCGTTAGTTATTCGAGTCAAATTTAACGATAGAAAAATATTAAATATATTTAAAATTAAAATAAAATGTTTAAAATATTAAAAATTAAATTAAAATTTGGCTCAAACATTAATAACAAAAATAATACTTTACTTAAATATTTAATGACTTGAATATCAAAGGCAAAACTTCCAAACTAATTTGCAAGGAATTAATTAAACAAAAGAATAATATCAAAAGATAGTACAAAGAAAATATAAAGACAACAATTTTTTAATTTATTTTTTATATAGTGTAGTATAAAACAATTTTACATAAACAACTTATCGTATATTATTATATTAGCAAAATAACTAAATTTAAAATGTATTACTTAAAAAAAATTATTTAAACGTATGAATTTTATTAGCGCAAAAAAATTATTTCTTTATAAAATTCTAAATTTATTTTTCAACATTTAAAATTCTGATATTGTAATTAGTAATTATTGGGTATGTTCCATAGTTCCATGTATGTGACAAAATAATTGTTATTTCCATGATGGTTCGTGAATTTGTTTGGTCCATCTTAGATCCGTGACCCAACAACACCATCAACATCACACTCTCTTCTTCTTCTTCTTCACAGATCAAACACACTCACACACCTTCCCTCTCTCTTCTTCGATCTCTCTGGTTGGTTTCTTACTCCCTTCATAATAATAATTCTAATAATTCCTCTCCTTTTTTTTTTAATTAGAAAAAGATATATTTTTTTATTCCAACCCAGCGACACAGACCATGATCACTTGCACACTGAAATAATAAAGGGTCACTGCAAAGTTTTAATCTTTAAGCTGTTTGGTTGATTTTACTTTCTCTTAATTCTTAGTGGGTATTTGAATTTCACTAATTATTTTTTGAATGAAACGGTTATTATTTGAAGTTCCAAGGATGGGTGTGGCTCAAAACATTCCTGACATGGAGGAGGAGGGAACCTTGGAGATTGGAATGGGTAAGTGTATGGCACCTCTTTTACCCTTTAATTTTTTACTTTTATGTTATGATTCTGAGTATGTGTTTCATTGGTTGATGAATTAGCAAATCACCATTACTTTTTTGTGCTTGTCATTGTGGGGAAGAAAAGTATTTTTGAATGGTTATTGGGTTGATCAGTTTATCACATTGGCAAGAATAAGATTGTTTTTTGATGTTGCAGAATACAGAACTGTGTCTGGTGTTGCTGGACCGTTGGTTATTCTTGATAAAGTTAAGGTAATGACTAGTTTTGATGCTATGCTTATTGCATATTCTAGAATTTTGAACTTTTCTCAATGAAATGTATCACTTTCTGCACGGAGTGACTGAATTTTATACTGATCAACTGCAATAGGGACCAAAATTTCAAGAGATTGTTAATATTCGGTTAGGGGATGGAACTTCTCGGCGTGGACAAGTTCTAGAAGTTGATGGTGAGAAAGCTGTTGTTCAGGTGAGTGGTTACTGCCTAACTCCAATATGCATGCTATTGTCATTTAGGGCTGCTATCATGAAAACTGGGATGAAGTTTATTCACTGTTTTGCTACATTGATTAGGTCTTCGAAGGTACCTCTGGGATTGACAATAAGTTTACAACTGTGCAATTTACTGGAGAGGTATAACTTGTTTTTATTATTTTCTACTTTAGCTTGATGTTCATGTGAAATTGAGTTTGCAAATTCATTGTAAAATTTTCATGAAATTTCTGCTGTTTTGACTTCATTGTTAGTTTGGGAGCTATATTTTGGTTGTAGTTAGTATAGGGTCGGGATCAATTGGTTTTTCAAATATGTTATCTTCTAAATTATAATTGTGAATAAATAAGCGAACTAGAATAACATGTGCTTAGGGAGGAGGAGGTTATATTTCCATTATGATTGCATTGCTTTTGAGTTAACTTGATTAGTTCATATATTTGATTTTATGTATTTGTTTTTGGAACGGTAACATGATAAATAATGTGGAGACATCTATTGTATAGTAGAGTACTACATGCATGATAATTGGGAAAACCAACTTCAATAAGAAATAATGGATGAGTTATGATCTTTTGAGGTTCTGTCCTTCATAAGGTATGGCTTCAGATTTGTGTTTGTTTATCAAACTTGTTATAGAGGGGCAATTCTATTTGACAATCCTTTTGCATTCTGATAATGTTCATTTAATTTCTTATCTGTTCTACCAATTTATCTATGACTATTGATTATGGAATTCTTTTGGATTTTGATTCTTTTGAATCAGTTCAGCTGTTGAGTTTCATCTTTTCCATGTTTGGTTACATTCCTAGGTATTGAAAACTCCTGTTTCGCTCGACATGCTTGGCCGCATATTTAATGGCTCGGGAAAACCCATTGATAATGGTCCACCCATATTACCAGAGGCTTACTTGGACATATCAGGTATATAACTTCTCCTCGGGAGGTCTAAAACTGTATGTTTATTACTGATGTTCTTAATATTCTCCCAATATTTCAGGAAGTTCCATCAATCCTAGTGAGAGAACCTATCCAGAGGAGATGATACAAACCGGAATTTCTACAATTGATGTCATGAATTCTATTGCTAGAGGTCAAAAGATCCCTCTATTCTCGGCTGCTGGTCTCCCCCATAATGAAATTGCTGCACAGATATGTCGTCAGGCTGGCTTAGTCAAGCGATTGGAGAAATCTGATAATCTTCTTGAGGTATAGCTGAATATAAAAATGAATTTAATCTAATTTTTAACAACAAATGGGAGAGATGGTTTATGATTTCTGTTTAAAATTATATTTCGAAGAGGGTATAAATTAAGTTGATATGACCTTAGCTTGTTTGATTTCTTACATATGGTCGATTTTGCTTTATTTATTTAAACTTGCATTGTAAGATGATGAATGTGGTTTCTGACATATATCAATATATACAGGGCGGAGAAGACGACAATTTCGCCATCGTGTTTGCTGCTATGGGAGTTAACATGGAGACTGCACAATTTTTCAAACGTGACTTTGAAGAGAATGGCTCAATGGAAAGAGTGACCCTTTTCCTGAATCTGGTAAATCTTCAAAACCGTTATGCAAGTGTTCTGTTATTGTTCCTCATTTTTTAATTTTTATTTTTCTACTTTTCAATTTCCTTCACAGTAATTCTGAAAAAAGTTACCATGCTTTTTTGATGTATTTAAGATCTGATATCTTGGCAATTATATATGTAGGGGTAATATCCAATGATTATTTTTTCAAATTTTGATTTATGATTTGCTTGAACTGCTTTTGTTTGTTACAGGCCAATGATCCTACAATCGAGCGTATCATCACCCCTCGTATTGCTCTTACTACTGCTGAATATCTGGCTTATGAATGTGGCAAGCATGTTCTTGTGATACTCACAGATATGAGTTCATATGCCGATGCTCTTCGTGAGGTAATGTTAAAATGTTTCAACTCTAATTTTAAAAGTGGAAGTTAAAGTAAAGAAAGGAGATGATAAACCCGTTTGCAGCCTTTGTCATTCTCTTATGATCTTGATTCTTTGTATGTCTACAGGAAATAATTTAGGATTGTTTCGTAATTGCTACTTGCTAGAGACATTTCTTACTTCTTTTCTTTTCTCTTATTTTTCAAGCATGAGAAATAAGTCAAATAACATAAAAATATTGGAGTATTTCTCAAACAATTCGATTGAGAGCTGGATCATTCACTCTGGATCCTATAGGTATCTGCTGCCCGAGAAGAAGTGCCAGGACGACGTGGCTATCCCGGTTACATGTACACAGATCTTGCAACAATATACGAACGTGCTGGAAGAATTGAGGGACGAAAAGGCTCTATTACTCAGATCCCTATTCTAACTATGCCAAATGATGGTGATAAAATATTATTGAACTTTATCAGCTCAGTTGGATTTATGCACTCTAAATTATGACGAATCATCTTTCTCGAACTTCTTTGCAGATATCACGCATCCAACTCCCGATCTTACAGGATACATTACCGAGGGACAGATATACATTGACAGACAGCTGCATAACAGGCAGGTGCGTTATGTCGAAGCTCTTTGCTACTTCGAATATTTTCATGAAATGAAGAATAGAATGCATCGAAATGTATATTACATGATATTTAGTTTATAAATAGGCTTTTACTATATTCTTTCTTGCACTAATGCCTGAAGTGAACCATGATCTACTCTTATATCCAATCAACTTAAGGTGATCTTTTACATAGGTTACACAAATATTGAGTTGTTATGAGGATTCTAATATTCGATTCAAACTAAACATTTGTATTCTTCTGGATTGAGCAGATATATCCACCAATCAATGTCCTTCCGTCACTGTCTCGATTGATGAAGGTAGCGTTGATTCTTTATCTGTTAAAAGTTTCAATGCATGAGTGATTTCTTCCACTTTCTATTAATTATATTGATGCAACATTTGCTTCTCTTCAGAGTGCCATCGGCGAGGGAATGACTCGAAAGGATCATTCTGATGTATCCAACCAGGTTTGATATTGTTTGTTTACTTTTTCAAAAAGAAATAAACTAAAAAAGATCTGTCTATAAACTATGTTATAGGTCTTTATTTTGTTTATTTATTTGTGTTTCAGCTCTATGCAAATTATGCCATAGGAAAGGATGTTCAGGCAATGAAAGCTGTGGTTGGAGAAGAAGCACTTTCATCTGAGGACTTGGTCTGTAATCTTTTTATCCCAAGATATTTTCACTTGACACTGAAAAAATCTTCATTGAAGTGGTATTAAAAATTTTTATTTTTGATTAACAGCTATATCTGGAATTTTTGGACAAATTCGAGCGAAAGTTTGTGACGCAAGGAGCTTATGACACCCGCAACATCTTCCAGTCACTAGATCTTGCGTGGACCTTGCTTCGGATCTTTCCCCGGGAGCTTCTTCACCGTATACCAGCCAAGACCCTCAACCAGTTCTACAGCCGAGATTCCGGTAATTGATGTCATAGCCGGCATGCTCATGCTCATATTTTTTATTGATTTATATATTTCTTAGATCTTCTCACCTAAAAATTAAAGAGAGTCCATATATCTTGTGTCCAGCATATATATAAAATAAATGTTAGTGATGAGAATGAGACCCCTTAGAACTTAGATCTTTATATTTTCATTTTTCCACTGGGGTGGTGAGGGGAGAAAGCTAGTTATCATTTTGGGATGGCTTTAATTGCACTCTTAAAGATTCAATTCAATTCAGTGCAGTTAGAATTTTGTTGACATTGCCTTCCCTTGTATGTTTTATTGTTTAATTTAACCTTGTAATTTATGGCTTTAGTTGTTTGTTTTTCTGCTTTATATCAATTGTTTAGATTTACAAGGATAATTTATTAATTAGGTTCTTTTTAATAAGATTATAAAAAATAAAAGCTTAAAATCAGTTAATATTTTTTTATTTCTAATAGCAGGTCATTTACTAAAGAATGTTACATTATTCTATTTTTTTTGGAAGCGCATTTGCATTCGTTATAGATTAATATGTCGAAATTTTTTAATAAAATAAACCAAAAATGGTCCAAACCAAAGGAAAAAAGAAAGTGAAAATGGTTGGATGATGGATGGTCTAACAATAAAGAAACTAAGCTTTCAAAAAAAAAAACAATAAAGAAACTAGAGTCATTGTTTTTATTTTATTGATTATGCAATCATTTTGCACTTGATAAGCACGGAAATAAGGATTGAGGAGCAGAGAGATTAACTAGAGAGAATGAGAGGGTAAAAGTGTAAAATCCGAGAAAAAGGACAAATTGAAAGATATTTAAGTTTTTGAGCATTTAAAAATATATTTAAGTCTTTGATCTCTTTAAAATTTAGACACATTGATTTTTAGGTTTAATTTATCCTATTTTAAAAACTTTCCCACGTGAGTATCCATATTGGCCGGGTTGGTACAAAAAGAGTCACGTTTAATTTTTGGGTTGGGTCTAACAAATTCAAGTGAACAGTAAGAATCAATGTGTCTAGATTTTGAGAATGTTAAGACTTAAATGTCTATAGACCAAAAGGTCAAGAACCTATTTATTCTTTTCTCATAAAATTCTAAAATTAAATGAAATCAAATCAATTTTAGTTGAAATATATTCAAAACAAAATAATCAATTTCTAAATGAATAGATATTTTTTGGTAGTTTAATGAACATAGTGTATACTGTATATGTTTAATTCATAATCATCAAATGAAATCATTTCATCTTCTTATTTCAAATCAAATTTTTGACATAATTTTTTTTAAACAACCTTTAAGATAAAGAAGCTTAAGCATAATTTATGTTTAGCATCAAGTATCAAGTTCTCAAGATTCCTCAACTTTTGATGATTCTCAAGAGATAAGTCACACTATGAAATGATTGAAAGATAAAAGCCCTTTCAGTAGTTGGTTTTCAAAAAAATCAGTGTGCAAAATGAAGTATGTTGAGGAAAGGCACCAAAACCAAGTTATTTTTATCAATAAATAAAATGTCACAAAATTTTATTGCTCAATAATAAATAAAAGGTTGATTCCCAAATTCAATGGACTAGCTCCTCAAGTTTGATACATATATCACTCAAAGCATAATTACCCTTTGAGCGCATTAAATATATATGATGAAAGCATCTTTTCTTTTTCCATTTTTTTTAGTGATAACTTTCTATCACAAAACATTAAAACATTAAAGTTCAATAGATAAATATATCTTAATAATTTAGTACTTACATTCGGGAAAGCATCTCAGTTATTAGTTTAAAACTTAAAAAATATAGACTTTATGAGTTAATATTAGGATGTTTTGAGAGTGCTAATTATTATAGTTGTTAAAGTATCAACTCGAATGATCAGCTCATCCGTATGTTTAAACAAGTATCGAAAGTTTAAATTTTGTTTTGTATATGTATTAATTTATTGGCTAGCGACAGATCCTTAAATGAAGTTCGAATTCTTGTTGAATTAGTCCTTGATCTCTTGAATTGAGACGAATTAGTTCTTAACTTCTCAAATTAGAGGATACCATAAAAAAAAACGTCTTGTAATTATATAACCTTTTAGAGGAATACTAATAATTAAGCAGATGACATCTAAATTAGGTCATGAAAATATTTTTACATAGATATAATATATGTTATATTAAATAATTTAATTTAATATATTAAATTATTTAATTATTATTTTTATATAAAAATATTTTACGTGAATAGTCACTCCAAATTAAAGGATTTGCAAAGTAGAAATTACTTGAATATTTCCCAAGGAAGCAGTAGTGCCAATGTATGAGAACTATATATACTAGATTTTTGCAAATATCTAAGGTTATATATGTATATAGCAGGGTGTTGTATTTATATTTCCCATACTTGATATTGCTTATTAGTTATTACAGCATCATCAGGCTTAGATGTATGATACCTTTAATTTGTTTAATTGCGTCTTTAGTAATCTCAGACTTCCAACTTTCAAAATTTTCAAAACAATATATATCGATCATGGTACAAAAACAATATTTTTATTTTTTATTTTTTTTAAATCTATCATATAAAATGTTTAACATATGTAGCTATATTAATATAATTTCATAGAAACTATTTTGATAAGTAAAACCCTCCCATGATTGATAGCTACTAATTTGAAATCATTAACAATAACAAGAATAATAATATACTATTAGATATTCTCAATAATACATATGGAATTATGGATAACTTATTCTTTTCGGAAGAAATTAAGAAGAAAGTTAAGATATATTACAAATCATAAAGTTGGTTGAGCATGACACCTAGGAATCTAGTTTGGTTTCGAAAGAAAACATCATATGACATAATCCACGAGAAATCTTTAGCTAATTAGTTGGTCTAGTCAATAATTGGTCACCCTTCATGTAAATCAAATTACCAAACCTTTATGAGCAATGATCAAGCATTTAGAGGATAATTGATTTTCACTAACCAATAAAAAAAAAATATAGCGAATAATAATATGGGAGGGAAATAAAAAATCATGGTGGTTGTTCTTCAATGTCGTGTCACGCACCTTCAACAATACCTATTTTCAGTGTGTTGAAATGGTTATTATTGATTAATATATTTATTTACAAGGTATCTATTATACTACAAAAAAAAAGAACTATTTAACATGATTTTTTTTAACAACTATAGTTAAGTATAAAAATTAATATATATTTTTAACAAATATTATAAATATCAAATTCTCTATATTTTTATGATGAATAATTTGATGGTAGAAAATTACTCCTCAATTTTGACATTCATTTATTTTCAACTTATTCCATTATTCTTTTTTTTGTTAAGCTCCGTCAATTTTGACATCACACTGCTTTCAGTTTGGAATCATACTACTCATTCTTCATCTTCAAAATCTCAATTTATTCTTTAGTTTCAAGATCTCATTTCATTCTTTGTTAAAAATTTTTGTTGAAAATTTTTTATGGTTAATAAATGTAAAAATAAATAGTATTTTTTACGGTTAATAAGTATCAAAAAAAATATATTCTCAAATTTTTTTTAACAATTTTTTTTACGGCCAATATTTATCAAAATAAATTTTAAACTTTTTTTATAATTACTTATATGTTAAAAATACTATTTTTTACAAAATTTTTATTAACATATTTTTATAATTAAAATAGTGTCAAAATTTATTTTTTTTATGATTTTTAATTTTTTTGACACATAATAATCCTAAAAAATAGTCTATATCATATAGAGTGGACGGAACAATTTGTGGATAACTAATAATGATTGAATTCATTTTATTTTATTTTATTTTTTCTTAAAGTGGTTAATAGCTCTATATAGCCTATGACTAAATTAAAGTAATAAACGCAAAGTGACAAAGAAGGGTTTGAAAATATAAAAAAATATAATTATGACTTATTATTAAGCGGTAAAGTGAATTAAAAAAGCAATATTTTTCATTGTTCATATGTTAATCTTCGTTGGTTCAAGCCAGCAAGGAAATTAAAAGTACTTGATGTAACATTTAGTTTCTTTCTGCCTAGGATTCTACATAGTCCAATTAGCTCCGATGAAAATATATATAATTATATATTAATATATACAAGTCAAAGTTTCTCTCTTATTTTTAAATTAGGATATGATAAATCTACACTTATTAGACCGTTAGTGTTGTACATGGGAATAGTAATTCTACCCGAAAATTTAGTGAAATGAAATTTAGTTCTAGATTATTGATGAGCATGTGTCTATTGAAAAGTCAAGTAATTTTATATTAAGAGCTGAGGTTATTTTATGACTACTTAAATCACGGATATTGTAATTAATAAAATTTGTTTGTGTTGAGATTAATTAACAGAAACAAATCTAATCATTAGATCTCACATGTTGATAGTTATCATATTATATAAAGTTATGTATTTATGTTATTAAATGGTAATAAAACGCTTAAATTAAGTTGCCTTTTGTGTTTCCAAATGTCACTAATTTAAACTATATATATATAAAATCAAATAATTATTCAGTCTTTTCACTATCACAATAAACTTATACAATCTCACTTAATAATATTTAATTTCTCCTTAGTATTTTAGAGGTGAGGTTAGAATTATTGTTCATAGTTGTGGAACATAGATTTATATAATTAGGATACGAGACTGTTCTCAAATCAGTAAAAAGTCTAACTATTAACGGGTATTAGAATTAGAAGTAGATAACAAACTTTAAATGCGTGTTAATTAAGTTTTTTATTTATAATTTTAGAAAAAAATAGAAAAAAATAGATAAATCCATGTAAAATATACACAAAATATTTAAATATGATCCAGATTATGTTTTTTTATAAACTGATATATCTCTATAAAAAATATTCTTGAATCGACCACTATTTTAGATTCAATTTAAAAGTCATAAACGTAATAATTTTTATTATCAAAAATATTATTTATATATTAAAATTAAATATAAAAATTAAATATCAATATATTTATGTATAAATATAAATATAAATATAATTTATTTTATTTTTAATATATATTTATATTAATAACTAACTTTAATAATTAATTTTAATATACACATACCATAATCTTTCTACTATACATGACAAATTCCTAATTTCTCATAGACATTAAGATCTATTGAGAGATTTCATGATGAATTTACCATATATATATATATATATATATATATATATATATATATATGCAAACATGCAGCAACTTATATTATTGATATTTCCTCTTTTTCACTCTTTTTTAAGTATTAAGCGTCATGTAGGGCAACTACCCAATATACTATGAATAAGTTTTGAACAGATTGTGTCTTGTGCCTACGACAGACATTAAACTTTTGAATTTCATAAATAAATTAATCGGGTGAAGATACAAGTGCACTTAAATTTCGTAAGAATGATGATATTAAATAAATTGTATAACCTTATCCTTTTTTAGTTTATAATATATGTACATGTTTTTGCCAGCTGGCAAGTTCAAACTAAACGACAAAACATTTAGAGCGTGTTTGATGCTGATTTGTTAGAATTTTTGCAAATTTTAAATATAATGTGATTAAATTAAACCGATGTAGTTGCATTATTTTAAAATTTAGTTCAGATACATAATTAAATGCTAAAATTAAAAAAAAAAGATATATTTGTTCTCAAAATTTTTTAAAATTACTTTTATAAATATCCAAACAAATTATTTTAACAAAAAATGTAATTATCCAAAATATTGCTTTCCCTTTTAAAATTTCTTCATCTAAACACATTTTTGAATAAGAAAATTGTTTGGATTAGATGAATCCAATAACATTTTTATCTAACAGAGAATAAACCTTAAATCACAAATTCATTAAACAAAAGATAATAAAATTAAAATCAAGTGAATTTAATTTAAATAAAGTTATTAAAATTCATTTTAATTATAAAGTGTGTTTAAATTTGTTTATTATTAAATTAAACCTGTATTAATGCAAAAAATTTTAAATATCTTTATTTAATAAATATAAAATAAATATATTAAAAATTTAAATTTTTTATATTCTTAATAAAAAAATTTAATTTAATAATTTTAATATGTATTCTAAAAACATAAGATAGATCAATTTTAATTTATATAGGTTGCCCAAATTTCAAGATTTATATAAATAAATAAGAAGTGCTTCAATTAATTACTTGGGGTCCAAGAGCTCTTGAAAGGAGTCATAATAACTTAATAAGATGACTTGTCTCGTTAACTGATTCATATATACTATGTTTTAATAGTTTTAGGAATTGAGGGCACTAACTACTTGCATTGGGTCAACAAGAAGCCTCGTACAAGTGCAGGCAGGTCTTTGTTTATTGAAAATTAAGAAAAATTAGACCACAAATTATTTAATTAATTTGTTTTTAATTTGTAAAGTAAAGTATAGGAGTATATATTGTATATGTTGAGCATGTGCCCCAATTACTTATTAGCTAAGGGTTTATAATATTTTAGTTTTCTCTTTATCGAAAGGTGACCTAGGTTTCCTAAATAATGATCCAACCTACCTGTCTAATCTCTCTCTCTCTCTCTCCAAAGACATATCACATAGACTCAGAGACATAACATTTTAACTTCACCCTAAAAAAAAATTTTAATTTTAATTTATTTATAACATAAAATAATTTTATACGTATATTTAATTATATAATATTATATTAATAAAAATAATTACTTTTTATATTAACGATATAAATAATTATTTAAAAAAATAGGTATGATTATAAAATTATATAAAATATTTTATATTATATTTTCTTAAAATAATGTATATATAATAATAAATTAAATGTGATTTACAAAGAAATTAATATTGTTTAATCCCATGATTATTTTATTGAACCATATGCTTTTCCTAGTTGTGAGAATGGCCGCAGGTTCCACACGCTTTATTTTTTTTGTTTCTTTAATTTCTTTGCCTCTCTCTTTCCCTTCCAACCTCATCTCATTCCATTTCCTCTGCAGTACTCAATTGATCCCTTTGTTTTTCTATTCGCAAACTGAGGTTTGAATCATTGGGCACTCCTAATACTTCTCTCTCTTTTTCTTTTTAATATAAACCCACTCCCCATAATTTATATTGTTCATACTACTATTCTTGTAATTTCTCTCTTATTTTAATTACTACTATATAGTTTTTTCATTTTTATATAATTTTGTGCTGTTCCCCTTTTGTGTTTTACACTTTCTTTAGAAAAACTCTTTTGTGTGTGTATGGCCGGCATAGACTTGGGTTCAGCATCACACTTTGTTCATCACCTTCAACGCCCTGACCTTGAAGATGATGATAATAACCAAGACCAAGACCCGAGCAACAACCATCACGAGGGTCTTGACCTAGTTTCGCCAAATCAAGGCCCTGGTGATGTTGTTGCTCGTAGGCCAAGAGGGAGACCTCCGGGTTCCAAGAACAAGCCTAAGCCACCGGTGATCATCACAAGGGAGAGTGCAAACACTCTTAGGGCACACATCCTTGAAGTTAGTAGTGGTTGCGATGTGTTTGACTCTGTGGCCACTTATGCAAGAAAGCGTCAACGGGGAATCTGTGTTCTTAGCGGCAGCGGAACTGTTACCAACGTCACGCTCCGACAACCAGCAGCTGCCGGAGCAGTCGTGACGCTTCATGGAAGATTTGAGATACTTTCTCTATCAGGATCCTTTCTACCACCTCCTGCTCCACCAGGGGCCACAAGTTTAACTGTGTTTCTTGGTGGAGGCCAGGGACAAGTGGTAGGAGGAAATGTTATTGGGCCTTTAGTGGCTTCTGGGCCTGTTATTGTTATTGCCTCGTCGTTTACTAATGTAGCGTATGAAAGGTTGCCCCTAGACGAAGACGAGACTCTTCAGATAGAACAAGGGCAACCTTCTGGTGGTGGTGGCGGTGTCAGTGGTAGCGGTGTTAATAACTCTTTTCCAGATCCTTCTTCAGGGTTACCGTTCTTCAATCTACCTCTAAACATGCCTAATTTGGCCGTTGATGGTTGGGCCGGTGGGAACTCTAGTGGTGGAAGACAATCTTTTTGATGATGAGGAGCTTCTTAATTTTTGAGAGGGCACAAAAGGTGAGAAGTTGAACCTCCATCAAAGGTATAATATATTGGTTTTTAATTAATTTTATGAGACTTTCTTCGAGTTGTGTTGTGAACAAGTGCTGATTTTGTATGTCCAAGTGTCTCATTTTCCATTGGCTAGGTGATGTTGTGTAAGGACTTGGTTTTAATATAATTCTAAATTCCTAGGGACAATTGTAAAACATTTCTGTTTGGTTGCTGGAGTTGTTAGAGACTAGATTGTTATTGTGCATTAACCTTAATTGTGGAATAATAAATCGTAGTTAGTATAATCAATAACACAAATCTATCTTTTTGGATTAAATATGTAATTTCTTTGTTTATTCCATGGTTTATTAGTGTCTTATATATTTGGGTGGGTAATTTTTCTCTCCAACATGTGAAACCAAATTGCTCAAGCTAAGTAATCAAGACAAATTGATCACTTGTCTTGTTTGTTTGGTATTGTAGAGAATAATTAATTAAAAGAAGCCTTACATTATTGCGTTTGACCAAGGGAAGTTGAACATCTCTCTCTCATATAATTAAGTAACTCCCACCATGAACAAGTGGGAAGAAAAAACTAATCATATTTCTTGGTTTTTGTTTCTCATTCATTAATTCAATATGTATGTTGTTGTGAAAGTCGTGCGTGTAACAAACTTAATTATTAATCACTTATTACGAATCTAAAAATTTTTTCAAATTGGAGCAACACTTCATACTATAATCTCAATTCAAGATTTCAACCAAGTGGTGATGAGGCCCTAAGTAGTTATATGTATGTTACAATAATTTTTGAAATGTTTTAGTACTATTATTTGGTTATTATATATGATGTTAAAACCAAATCAAAACGCATACATAAACATTGTTAGAAGTCCAATAAATTCTTCAATATTAATGTGTGTATTTAATTACTCAAAGAGACAAAATCTGTGCAGCACTTACTTTACAAAACTAGTTTTTTTTTTTTTTTAAGCTTGTCATATGGTACTACATACTATACATTAGATAAGCTAACCTTGATTATTGCTAGGTTATTGATGAGTGCATACATCTATTTGTTTCGACACGAAAACACAGATTCCTAAATGTAGGATTCAATGTATTTTAGATTCCTCATACCTACCAAAGGCATGTTTATTCATAGCATGTGTCTTAAAAGCATAAAATGTTGTAGCTTTAAAATACTTGCTCCCATCTTTTCCTTTTGTTTTTCTCCCTTCTAATATATGCTTTAATAGGTAAAGATTTAGTTTCAATAATATTCGGGTGAATAAAAATGTGTGATCATCAAGTTTTAGTTTTGAGATTAGTACAAGATCTTTGATGTATTATTTGTTTCTCATCTTTTTATGAGTCAAACACTTTTTAACTAGAAACTAGAAATTAACATATACTCTAAGCATTCATGCTATATATCTAGGTTAAGATTCTTCTTATACCATTGAATAGTATTTTTAGATTTTCTTAATCATCATTAATAAATTAACAGTTCATATATAATAGCTTGTATCTATAAAAATTTGCTTTACTATAAAATGAGAATGATTAAATTGTTTATATTTCATTCACAAATTATCAACATTTACTTACTTATAATTCAATATTTGGATTCATAAGCGTTTTACTTTGTAAAATGTATGTTATTGATGGTACTAAGTGATTCCACCATTAGAAATAATGAATCATGATCATTAATTTTCTGCATATAATATCTTTTATCATGCATGTGTTATAAATAAAGTAGAATTGTTCTATTTTCTCTCATCAACTTGGCAGCATACATTAATTTTCTTCTTCATTATTATATTTCCAAAGTGGTTTCTGAATGAAATGTATATGAGCATGATGTGTTGAGTGGCTAGTAGCTGATAATTGAGGATAGGAACTATAAAGTTTGGTTCTATTTATATCAAGTAATTAGAGAAAAAAAATGGTACTTTTAAGACATGGATATTATTCTAAGACTTTGCTAATTAACAAGTGTCTACTCTTAGGACACCGGTTAATTATGTTACTAGAAGTAGGGGCAAAAAATTTAACATTTTATTTATTTAATTTTAACGCGTTAAACATTCTAATTTCTAGTGCTAAATGTTCATCAATAAAGTGTTAATTATTATATATATATATATATATATATATATATATATATATATATATATATATTATTGCATGCAAGCATCAAGTTTGGATTCTCAGACTACAATTAGGGTTTGTTCCCATAGAGTCGGAATAAGACAGAAAAGTAAATAATAATAAGGTAATATACATATTAAAATTTAAGTGAGATTAATTTAAGGGATGAGGATTTAATTATTTCATATTTATGAATCCAATAAAGATAATATCCTAAATAGTTGAAAGACTAATTGTAATACATCGATTGCCGCCTAATTATTTCGTTAACTAATTAAATTTAAAATTAGGAAAGAGGTAGTGTTTTTTTTTTCAGGTACTTTTTCTAAGCCTTTTCATTTGTTGTGTATCATATCCCAATTCAGGAACTATTATACTTCACATGGATATCTTAATTCCATTATAACTAGTAATAATAATGTAACGAAACTTGATTTATTTTTGTTCTAAGTTCTTCTAAACTTCTTCCCTCCTGAAAATAATGCAATACACACTTGACCCTTTATTACTTTGTTGATAATCTTATAATATAGTTTCACTAGCTAATGAACCTTTATCAGGATGTAAAAGAGTGCTGCATACTAAAGAATGAACCGAAGAATCATTTAGCGGCAGTTATAAACTCTGCTGCTAAATATCTTGTTAGTCATGTTACTATTAATATGCCTCTTTTTTTAACTTCAATTTGTAGAAGTAGTCTTATAAAATAATATCAAAGTTTCTATCATCTAAACATTTAGATTTTAATTGTTGTTAATTAAAAAAAAAGAATTTATAAATTCAAATAAAAAAAATATTTATACAAAAAATTTATACAAATAAAAAAGAGAGTCTTACGTTAAAATGTATTAATATATAATTATTTATGTGTTTTATTCTTTCGATTTAAATTATTATAAAAAATAATTTCATGATATGTCGTCCATCACATAGTGGAGCGTAAAATTTTTATAAAAAGATGATTTAGATTTGAATTTGGAAAAGTAACTAAAATTCTCTGTTAATAAACCTTTTAATGAGGAGTTTCTAGTTGGATCAAGAGATCAGGAGGATTTGTTATTAGAGAGAAAAGAATTCATATTGCACTACTGAATACCTCCTGATGATAACATTAAAAAGAAAAATTACCTCCATGAAAATCCCAACTCTTTGTATGAACTTTTAGCACTTTAGTAAGCTGTTTTAATCTGTTATGAAGACAATTATAATAATTTAATTGATTGTAAATAGTAACCATCCATTAGTTTGTAGAGTTAGATTGCAATAGCAACTCTTTTAAAAATATTAGGAATTCGCTAAAGCCATCTTCATAAATCATAAGCAAGAGAGAATTACTGTGCCACACATCTGTTATCTATCTGTAATGGACTAATGGTCTTTATTAATATGCAAAATCCATTTAATTTCTTTTTAGATTTTCGACATGCCATTCACGAGTTCATGTTTGTAATTTGTTAAATTTGTTAGAGATATAATTATTTGGACAAATCACTGATATATACTAAGCTAAGGGGAGGAAAAATTTAAATGAATAAGCCAAATCAAAAATTGGTTCACACATCAATTAAGAGATATTTCTATATAGTTCGAATCAATCTAATTCGAACTTTATTTTTATATAATTTGAATCACACTGATTCGAACTACACACATGCACACACCCACTAATTCGAATCAGCCTGATTCGAATTACACACAGTAAGTAATTCGAATCAGGGTGATTCGAATTACACACGCTGCACATAGTAATTTGAATTGGTCAGATTCAGATTCAAATTACTCATGATTTAATTCTGCCCATTTTTTTATTAAAAAATTAATAATTAAAAAATTAAAAAATATATTTTATTTCATGCATTAAAAAAGCTAACAAAATATTTAATTACGAGATTTTTTTAAAATATTAATGAACTATCAATTCGAATTTCACACAATATTCTTTTACCCATTTTTAATAGCTCATGAATATTTTTTAATAAATTTTTTTAAATTATACCACAAAAATATATTTTATTCTATACAAAATAATTAAAAAATGACTTAAAAGATGTTAGGAATACTATAAAAATTTGTAATGTCCTAATGACTTAGGACATTAAAGAAATACTCTACATAGTCAATAATAATTTAAAAATTAAAAAATATATTTTTTATCATGTATTTACCTAAATTATTAGAATATTACAAACTTTTATAGTATTCCTAACATTTTTAAGCAACTTTTTTAAAATTATTTTGCATAGAATATAGGGCATTTTAAGCCATTTTAAGCCATTTTAGAATTCTATACAATGCTCTTCTGTCCATTCTTGATAGCCCATAAATATTTTGAAAAAATCTCATAATTAAATAATTTGTTAGTTCATTTTTTCTTTTTAAACAGTTTTGTATGAAATAAAATAATTCTTTTAAAATTTTAAATTATTATTGATTATATAGAATATTTTATTTAAAATTTGAGTACATACATGAATATTTGCATTTAAATTTAATCTTTTTTAATTGCTTCCCATAAAATAAAATATATTTTTTAATTTTTAAATTATTAATTATATAAAATGGTATTATATTTGAAATTTGAGTAAATATAATTTTTAATAAATTTATTTAAATTATACCAAAAAAAGATTTTATTCCATGCAAAATAATTTTAAAAAATACCTTAAAAACTGTTAGGAGTACTGTAAAAATTTGTAATAGCTGATGCAAAGTAATTCGAATAAACCCCATTCGAATTATATAAGAACAAACCCAGGAAGTAAATCGAAACAGCTTGTTTCGAATTAGTAGGGACTTCACATGCATGCATAAATCGACTCAGGCGGTTTTGAATTACATAAATTTGACCAATTCAATTTGTGTGTATTTCTAGTAATTCGAATTGGTCTGATTCGAATTAGTGTTAAAATGAGTAATTCGAATGAAACTCATTCGAATTATATAAAATTATCTTTCTGGTAGATCCTTGTAACTTTTTTTTATAGAATTGTGTAATTTTGAGTTCCATTTGATTTATACGTGTGATTTACCTAAATAAAATGATAAAAAATTATATAAAAATTTAAATAAATCTAAAACAAAATTTTAATTTGATAATATGTTAGAAATATAAATATTCATATATTTTTTATTATCAGATTAAATTTAAAAAAAATAGTGTCATGAAAAAAATTTTATACTATTGATTTTTTTGTTAAATATTAAAAGGAAGGATTAAATTTTGGGAAACGAATTAACTAACAAAAATATAATTTACATATATTTTGAAGTGTTCATATATTTTATTCGTCAAAATACTTGACAATTTCTTTTTTTGTCAAAACATTTTAATAATAATGAATAGACAACATCTACATACGGACATCTATATATATATATATATATATATATATTAAATCCAATTGTAGTATTATATTGTTTAAGCTATTCACTCCAATATTTATGTGAGTATAAACAACAGTTTCTACCCAACAAATCAAAGAAAATCAGCCAAAAATAATTATAATTTATTTTATTTAATATTTATTAATTATTACGATAATTAATAAATATTAAATAAGATAAATTTTGACTGTTTTTTTTGGTTGTGTTTCTAGCATTACCCTATTATTAACGGTGTAGAGTTATATATACGTGTGGATTTCATCAGTGCAAGTGACATTTCTTAATTAGACTTGGTCAAAGACACATTAAATTATAGAACATTACATCATCCCAGAAGTATAGTATTATTAATTAATTTCAAAATGTCAAATACTACTGCATTTGCATTATGTATGTGTATAAACTTCTCAAACAACTAGGATGTATAGGCATATATAAATATAATATTGAGAATTACCCTCATGTCGATCTCACTCTATTGTAATCTAATGTTTTAATTATTTCAATCATTTTCTATTTTTTTTGTTATATAGGACTTAGATCTTGTCAATCTAACAAACTCCAAGTGGTTTTCCTTCTCTCATGGAACATGGTTACCTTTACTTGCTTTTGATGAAAATTTCCGAAAAACCTTTTATCAACATCAATCCTTTTTTTTTTCAATTGGTTAAGTTTAATTTGTTATGAAATTACTTATTTAAAAAAAAACCCTAATAATATATGAATGATTATATTTTTAATTAGTATATTTTTCACTTAAAAACGGATAGAATTCTTGATATTTTGATCATATAAAATTTTGATATCATATATTAAAATTATTCAAAAAAATGTTAGGGATTAATTAATACTTTTTATCAATATTAGTTAACACTTTTGACCAACACTTTATTTATATACTATTAAGATGAAAATTTAAACTTTAAAATTTAGAATTTAATACTTAATTAGAATTTAAAATATTAACAAATATTGATAAAAAAAATTAAATTTTGTTCATAAATGTATCATTATTGCTCAATTATTTGTACTAAAAATTTAGAAAAAATAAATAAAAGTATACATAATTTTTTTATGGTGAACAGACGTATACTCTAATTTTTTAATGAGTCAATCTGTACACACTAATATAAAATTTCGTTATCATTTTTCTTCTTTTGTTGCTTGAGTAACTTTTTTGACAATATGACTACCAGGTAACTTTGTATATTACAAGTTTAATTAGCCGTGCCATGCACGTGATAAGATTGAAATTATAATTTTAAAATTAATTTGAATTACAATAATTTAATTAATAAAAAATAATATGTTATGCATTGTTTGATTTTTTTTAATCTAGTGTTAATTAGATTAACTCTAAAATAGTTATTAATCGATTTTAATAATCTACTTTCTTCAATAAATCAAACATATATACTGAATGTGATCATAAATATAATATAGTAATAGTTAAATTCACCAACAAATATATTAGCTATTATCACAATATAAAAAAAATTAAATATAAAGGCTATTAGCACTTATAAATCTATAAAATTGCACTGTCTTTGATTCGTGCAAGGGTTTACTTATCAAATAAACTTAAAATATGAAAAAAATATTTATAAAATGGACCTAGCATTACTTGAAAGAATCATAAAAAATAATCAACTTACCTTATCATCCATGAGAATCATTTATATGTAATTCGTCTTATTCTTGTCAAATTTGGATGGGACTTTCCATAACCTTATAATTCTTGCTTTTATTTTTCAAACTTTTTCATTACACAATCTACTATAGGCAATACTGTTGATAGAATCGTAGTTAGTAGCCCTTAGGTATGAGAAATAATAAACAAAAGAAGATCTATATTTGGATACGAATTTTCTAGATGATAAATAATTGTAACAATTCACTATTAATCCTTATATATATATATATATATATATATATATATATATATAGGAAATATTTTCAATGGAGATACTTGCTACAATTAGATGAAATTTATGCCATTATATTTTATTAACCTTTATGATTAATTCAATAGAGATAGTTACTCAATATATATGTTATCGACATTAATTATATGCCAATATGTTTAGGAAAGAGCTAAAAGAGGAGATATAAATATATATAATATTATTGCTATATAGGAAGCATATATAAATTGCTACATTTTTTTATTATATTATACAATTTAAAATTATAGTATCATGTTATTATTAATTCTAGATACTTGCTATAATTATATCAAATTTAATTATGACTCTAAATAAATAAAATAGATAACATTCAATATTTTTTTCTTTTTTACATTCAATATTTACTGTAATTATAAAAAGTAAAATAATTAATAAAAAAATATGAGCAGAAAATAAAACATATTAATCAAAATTCAATTTGTTATCTAATTAATTTTGTGTCCATACAATATAACTTTACGAAAATGTTATGAATCATAACCTTTTTTATTCTATAAAAAAAATACTATATGTAGCCTTTAGTAGTACAAAAATAATTATAAAAATTAATTATTGATATTGATATTAATCACAATTGATTATTGATACCCTAATTTTTTTTTAAATATATTTTACCTTTTTAAAATATAATACATATACCGTGTAGACCTTTATTATTATTATTATTATTATTATTATTATCAAATTAAATGGGTCACTATTAATGTGTGCATTAATTATCTCCTAATAAAATTATTGCACTTAAATGAGAATTAGAACTATATCAGTTGATATAATTAGAATGATTAAAAATATCGATGATTGATAAGTAATTTAATAATGCATTAAATATTGATTTGATATAATTATAATGAAAATATTTTCTTAAATTAATATAATCATGCATTATTCATGAGCTAATTGTAATATAATTAGAATCAATTTATTTGAGAGAAAAAAAGAGTTCATGTGTAATTTCCAAAAATTATAATAACTTTTTTATTTATGTATATGGATATATTAATTTTGTTAAATAATTATATATATATATATATATAATTATTTACATATACATAAATAAATAAAATATATGAACTATATTTTGTTAAACTCTATCTTATCGGTTATTAAAAACGTTTAAATCACATGTGTTAATTATTTTTTTGTTATAATTATTTTATTTTATATATATGATTATTTTTTATTCAACAATCGTGCAATAATTTTTTATTTTTCATATGTATATATATTTCTCAATTTCGACTCCATTCATACGCATATTAATAGTTTTTTTTCTAATGGTAATGTTTTAATTCAATTTGAATTACAATTACAATTAATTGATTGATAGAAATTATAATAAATTGTATGATATTTAAATAATTAACCAAATCAATTAGTTGGTATAATTAATTTATTATAATAAATTAAATTTAATGATTTAAAAGAAATAAATAAAAAATACCATCAGAAACATGTCACGACATTTTTATAATTAAGTGCAGAAATTTAATTTTTATATAATAGAATAGATATTTACAGATTATTATATTAAATATAGACTAAAAAAATACACTAAACAAAATAAAAGTATCAATGGTAAAATATAACCTAAAAATCACTTAAATTAAAAAATAACCTATGATGAGTTATAATAAATCTATATATGAGGAGTAAAAGTAAAATAAATAATTAAAAATAAAGTAAAAAATAGAAATTAAAAAAATAAAAGAAGATAAAAAAGATAATGTGTGGAGTAAATAAAAAATGTATTGTAATAGAAGATTAATATAATTAATTAATACAAAGGATGAAAGAGAAAAATCAAAATATAATCTTATTAAAAAGATTTCAATAAAATATTTAAAAAAAAAACCTGTTAATCAACTTTTATAAAAATATTACAAAAAATTTAAATTATATTTAAATAAAATAATAATAATACCCATAAGAATTATTAATCAAAATAAATAAAAAAGAATTAATATAAAATAAAATTATAGAAAAATATTAGCAAAATTAAAATAAAAAATAAAAATTATAAATTATAAATATTTTACATAAAATACAAAATAGAGAAGGAGAAAAGGGATATATAAAATAAAGATAAATTAAATTAATTGAGTTCATTTATTTCATTGCTTTATATATTATTTATTAAATAATTTAATGTTTATCTCAATCAAATTAAATAATAAATTAGTTATAATTAATTTGGTTTAATGAATAAAAAAATTAAAATAATTTGATATTTACTCTAATTAAATTAAATATTTGAAGTTATGATTAATGTAATTTAATGAATCAAATAAAATATTAAATGATGAAATATTTATCCTAATCAAAATCAAATTACACAATTGATTAGTTATAATTAATACAATTGAATGAATCAAACACATTAAATTAAAAAATAATTTAGTTAATTTGTATTTTAAGGACACATTTTAAAAATATTTATTTTTCAACAATTTTTATAAAATATTTTTTATAATATTTTTAACATATGGTCTAAAGATACAATTATAATAACCCATTAAAAAGTACTTAATTAGTTAATACAAATAATTAGTATAATTGATTTAGTTCAATAAATTAAAAGAAAAATAAATGTGAAAGGAAGAGATAAAGAGAAAGTGATTATAAAAACGTGTAGTCATTAAAAAGCAATAAAAAAAAGTCCCTTTTAATTTTTTATTTATTAATTATTAATTTATTATAATTAATTTCACAACATTTATTATACGTTATTCAGCTTACAAATTAATAGAATCAATTAATTGATATCAATTATTGATAATTGATTATAATTGATATAACTCATTTCGTTATACTTTTTAAATAAATAATTAAAAATGTACGTCTCAATTTTTTGTTAAAGTAAAATAAAATAAAATATATAAATTGAGTAGATATAAATTTAAAAATTATAAATTTTATTAACAATTCAAATAAATTAGTACCCTAAAATTAAATTTAATGTCTATTTTAAAAATAATTACTGATATTTTATTTTTTTAATTATTAATAATTTAAATAAAATAATACCTTATAACTTATTTTATTATTTATTTTAAGTAATTACTAACATACTTGTTAGTAATACCCAAGTGTATATTATCAACATAATTTTATCACTGGTATGTCAATCTTATCGTCATTGCAATTTTGTACTGTCTTACTTTTTTAATTGTTATTATGTTATTAAAATTGTTAAATAATATTAAAAAAAATTTCAAAATAAAAATAGTGATGGCACCTTGAATAATTAATTCAATAGAATTAAATTTAAAGAAGTAAGATGATTCAATCAATTGTATAAATAATAGCATATTTATAAATATTAATATTGAAAATAGTCTCACTAATATGATCAATACAATAATTATATAAAAAAATAATTAATTACATAATTGCATAATTTTTAAGATTCTAAATAGTTGAATCTAACGCACAATAAAAAATATCTATGTGATAATGTTCTAATATTTTAACATACTTTAAATCATATTATAAATTTATATATCATATTATAATTTTAAGTCAATTCCTTAAACACATTATAACATAAACCATTTAAAAAGATACACCAAATTAACGAATATCACATGGGTCACAACATACACTCTAAATTGTCACAATATTTTAAATAAAAAGAGCATCAATACAGAAAAATCAATGAATATATATAACTAAAATAAAGAGCAACAAAGAGACACACAAATAAAATAAAATAAAATAAAGAGAATCAATAAAAACATTAACATATAAACCACATACACGAACAATATATAAATTAATTGTGAATCACAAAAAAAAGACAATATATATATGAATTGAAGTACACATGACAAAATAGAATATTACAAAATAAAATTATTGTAAGATTATTTAAAAATAACATAAAAATGACATTTTTTTTGTTAATCAAAAGTTAAAAAAAAAGTGTGCGCCTAATAATAAGCAATTAAAATAAATAAAAATTTTTAAAAAATATAAAAAAATAAAATGTATAAATAAAGATAAAAGAAACAAAAATTTAATAAATTATAAAAATTGTACCTAAACACGAGAGAGAGGGGAGGGAGGGAGGGAGGGAGAGAGAGAAAAAAAAAACGAATGAGTAAAAAATATTTGATCTGGTATAAATAGATGGTATTGAAAAAAATAAACTAATTAAATTAATTCATATATTTCTTTATCATATTTATTATCTATTAAATAATTCGATATTTACTCCAATCAAATCAAATAATTAATAAATTCATATAAATTATAATAAATGATGAGATTTGAATGTCTAATCAAATTAATTAATTGATATAATTAATTAATTATAATTGATTTGCTATAACGAATTAAATGAAATAAATTAGGAAACACCTTAAGAGCATGTCGCATCAATTCTGTTATTAAGTGCAAAAATATAATTTTTATATAATAAAATAAATAGATAATAAAGATATTTTCTTAAATTAGTATAGTTGTGCATTATTCATTAAATATTAATTATAATATTGTAATATAATTATAATAAAAATATTTTTCTAAAATAAATTTATTTAGAGAAATATAAATTGGTTATTAATAACTGGTGCCATTATCATATAATTATCATATTATATTATTATTATATATTATTATTATTATTATCAATATTATTAAAATGATTAAAAATATTTTTGATTGATAATTGATAAGTAGTTTAATAATACATTAAATATTGATTTTATATAACTATATATAATAAAGATATTTTTTAAATTAGTATAATTATGTATTATTACTTAAATGCTAATTATAGTATAATTATAATAAAGATATTTTTATAAAATAAATTTAGAAGCGAAAATAGTGCATTCATTCTGACGGAAAAATAGATTCATGAGAAATCGACACCTCACTTCTATTAGTCGGGAGAAAAATATAGTTTTAGTATATTAAGTAATATAATTTTAATAATAATACACGAGTAATTAAAATAGTTTATATACGGGTTTTTTAAGTTTTATTATTATTATTATTATTATTATTATTATTATTATTATTATTGGATAATGAATAAGAATTAGAATTATATCAATATTTTTAAAATTAATATAATTAAAATGATTAAAAATATTTAAAATTAATGTACGTTATTAATATCATAAAATTTGATCATTTTATGATTAGATTCAAATATTCTTATTATTATTAAAAGTATTTTCAATTGATAATTGATAAGTAGTTTAATAATGCATTAAATATTGATTTGATATAATTAGAATAAAGATATGTTCCTAAATTAGTATAATTATGTATTATTCATTAAATATTAATTATAATATAATTATAATAAAGATATTTTTATAAAATAATTTAGAATAGAGAATAAGAAAGTTATTTTGGAGGAAAAACGGAATCACGAGGAATCGACACCTCACCTTCATTAGTTGGGGGAAAACCCAATTTTAATATATTAAGTAGATGTGACATGGTCCTTTTGATGACATAGTAAAAAATAAGTGATAAATTATTGAATTTATTAAATTTGAATAAAAAAAATTTACAAATAGCAACTTCTTTTCTTTTTTTTTCTTTTCTAAAATTTGGCTTATCATCATCTACATCATCTACCACTTTAACCTCTTCAGGTAAATCAATAGTATAATCCCAATAAACATAACATAATAACCCATTCTCAACAACAACTTCATACATTCGGACTACATTAGCGTCAAGCCTAACTAAATGCATTGGATATTTCATTCTCGGCCTAGTAAAATTTTTTGAAAGAAACATATCCCAAATTTTTAAATAACCCCACCATAAAAAAATGTATTAAGAGTTTTGACATTCACCATTGGAATCGGAAAACCTCCTCTTCAACATATTTTCAGAACTTCATTCGTGTTTCTCTCAAATCGTCTCTTATGATGATACACAAAAATATAATTTGTCATCTGTTTATCAAAAACTCCTCAATCAAACTATAGAACAACCAAAATTTAAATTAACATCAATCACTAATGAATAACATTTTTTCGTAAACCATAAACTAAAGTCAACAATTAACAAAGAGAGGAAGCATTATCTTTGCTCACATCTACTACTGAACTCTTCTTGTTTGTCTACTACTTTGCCTGTGGACTTCTACCCTTTTCGCCCTATCATGTTTGTCTTTAGAATAGAATGAAAACTATAAACTACAACAAACTCAAATACAAAGACTTCAACATACAATTTACTTTTGTTATTCATTCTATGTTAAGACTTTATTATTCAAAATAATTTTTAAAAAAGGTAGAACATGAAGAGACGTTAAAACTTGTAAAGTTTTTGTTTTTTTTTTTTTTATTTTAACAAATTTAATAATTTAACTCTTATTTTTTGTTGTGTCATCAAAACAAGCATGTCACATAATAAAATATCACTTGATAGTCATTATTATAAAAAAAATTACTCAAACAATAAAAAGAGTAAAAATTATAACAAAACTTAATATTAATGTGTATCTATAACTCATTAAAATATTAAAATATACATAACTTTATCCATAGTATAAAAGTTTATATATACTTTTGTCTATTCTTCCAAATAAATTACATACACCAAGTGATCAATGTATGCGGCTCATCCAATCATTCCATTGTAGTTGTTATTGCAACGGCCTTACACTTTAATTGCGAAGAATTTAAAAATTTATAGGATTGTGGCGCGTTAAAATGACGTTGGGGCCATATTAAAACGACATTACAGCCGCATCAACAACAATAAACAAAAACATCCATTTTATCCATTTTAGGGTTTTTTTTCTTTCAAAGCAACTACTATTTCCAGTCATCAATAATGCAATATATTTCTTCTAAAAACGTTTTCAATGATATATTTTTTAAAAAAAATTGTGTAAATTTCTAAAAGAAAAAATCATCTCGTAACCAACATTACAACCACCGCATCTCTAATTTAAAACCCTAAGTATAATGTATAGAATTGGTTAAATTACACAGTTAGTCTCTACACTTTTAGTGAAATTGCAAATTGGTCTCTACACTTTAAAAGTTTGTAATTGGGTTCCTAAAGAGAATTAAAATTTGTAATTTAATCCTTACTGTTTAAAAAGTGTTGATTTAATAGAATATTACTGAGAATATTATGTTAAAATAGAGAATATGCTGAGAATATTCTAAAATCAAATACTTTTTGAACGATGGGGACTAAATTACAAATTTTAATTTTCTTTAAGGACCTAATTACAAACTTTTAAAGTCTAGGGACTAATTTACAATTTCACTGAAAGTGTAGGGACCAACTGTGTAATTTAATCTATAGAATATAAAGGAAATAATAGAGATTTAAAAAATAACTTTGGTGGTATAGTGGTTAATCATCACTAATCCGCTTAAATAAGTATGGAAAGTTTAAATCTCACCTTATGCAAATAGTAATCCATTAACCAGGAAGATAAATCCTTAAATAAAATTTAGATTCATTGTAAATTAGTCTTACCATATTAGAAAATATTGTAAAAAAAACATATTTAAATAAATTTTTTTTGGAATTGTTGCATGGACAGCGAATAATAAACATAACAGACAAGCACCATGTCTTTCAATTTGCACTTCCTTTAATGTTTCTTAGTTAACTCATTTTCCATTGTGCCTTATAGTGAGATATTTAATAAGGTGGGTTTGTGATATAAATGGAAATTCAAATAAGATGTCAATTGTGGAATTTTTGAATGAGCTGCTAGCTAGCTGCGCTGGAGTAGGGAGTAAAGGTTATAGGATGAATTAGAGAAGTATGTAATCAACCAATTTAGATTGGTCGAATAGTCAGTTCACTGACACTACAAAGTTTGGAACGAACAAACTGATTGTCATTTAAATCCTAAAAAATAGGTTTATTAAATTTGAACGACCAACAATAGGTGGATCAAAAGCACATAGTTGTAGGTTCTCAAACTTACAACATATTCAACAAACTCATTGTGTTTTCGCTTACATCATTATTAGTAGTGCACATCATTATTGTTTAATCTTGACTATTGCGTTGGTTCATCATACATCACACTTTGATCATTTGATTGTATCATTGTGTTTAAAATCAACTATATTCAAAGAATGTTTTGATCAATTGATTGTATCATTGTGTTTAAAATCAACTATATTCAAAGAATGAAAGTAAGGTGCATAGATCACATGACCTACATATGGAGCGTCCTTAAATCTTTTATAGTCACCATTATATTCTTCCAATAATCTAATCAAGTTGGCCGTAATATAAATCATTAATGAAAAAGAGTGAAAAAATTATTGAGCACTAGTAGAAATAAAATAGAGTTTTGCGACTTGTGAATTAAGTAGTTAATTAAAACAATTTATGTAGAAAATTTTTATCGAAAAATAAAAATTTAAAACTTTTCAATGTTTTTGTAATGTAATTTATTGAAATATTTTTTTCTTATAGATAACTTTATTAGGAGTTAGAACAACACATATTAGTATGATCCCATAAAATAGTATGTTGTTCAATTAATTAATAATATGATGATCACATGGTTCTGATTAATTAATTAACTTTGATTTATCTGCAAGTTGTCCCAATAATTAACTTATGTGCACAAATTCTTAAAAATTCTTTCAAAATTGAAGCCCCACAAATACCAACACAAACAAGAAAGTGAGTACTGAGTAGTGAGTAGTGTCACCATAAAGGCCTCATTAATGCTTTCAAATCGGCAACAGTTTGTTGCAACATCATAAAGGTGTTAGAGTAACATTTTTGCCACCACCAACCACCATTGTCTACTCCAAGAACTTGACAGTGAAAAAAAAAACAGATGGTGTCAATTGTTTAATCTAACTCTTCATTGTTCTTTCTCGTATTTATTTTTGGTTCCACTGATAGAATTAATGGTGAGAGATTACATTTTATTCTTTTAAATATAAAAAAAAATTGAGAGGATCTATTTCCGAAGAATAACAACTTACCACCTTTAATTTCACTTGAGACAATTAATTTCAGATGGCTTTGACCCGGGCAGGGTTGTTAGCACCTTATGGCTGATGTATTTAACCGATGTAGCAAGTTAGTTACCTAATAGTTAATCTTAATTACAGTTGGTCAAGTTAGTTCAGCTTGCTGACTAAGCAAGACAAGTTATTAACTCTTATATATAAATTAAATATTTTTTTATCTAAGATGGTATTAGAAGATATTTTTTTAATTAATAATATGAAGAAAGAGCTCAATGCCAAGCACAAACTTGGATTCATTGCTAGCATGGTTCCGCAATTGATCTGGACACTACTGAACCAGAACTATTTGAAAGTTGACAGTGTTAATGATGTTGTAAGCACACATGGATCCTTAATTCCATTCAAAATAGATTGTTACCTCCTTGGTTTACATACATTGATTCAGACTCAGACCAGGAATTGTGGAATGATCTTAAAGAAAGATTTCAATATGAGAATGGTTCAAGAAATTTCGAACTCAAGCAAGAATTGATGAACTTGAGACAAGAAACAATGATTGTGTCACAGTAGTACTTCACGAAGATCAAAGTACTTTGGGAAGAACTGAATTCATACTGCCCTGTCTATTGCAATTAAATGGATGCTAGGACTTTTCAAGATTTATTACAAGTTGAGTATGTTCATTATTGCTTTCTAATGGGACTAGATGATTTTTTTGCTCAGATATGAGGGCAAATTCTACTCATGAAATCTCTGCCTGCTATCAACAAAGTTGTGTCTTTAATAGTTGAAGAGGAAAAGCACAAATCCATTGGAGCACTCTCAGATCCAAGTCTAGTTGCCTTTTTGCCAAGAAACTCAGCTTTGTCACCACTAATTGGAAGAGGCAGAGGATTTGTGAAGAAAGACAAGCCTCAGTGCTCTTAGTGCGGTCTTCTTGGCCATACCACTGAAAAATGCTACAAGCTACACGGATTTCCTCCAAACAATGTATGAGGGAGAGTTGCGAAACAAGCTACTCACAATGTCATCTCCAAGACAGTGCAGCAGGTTTAGGAAGAGAAGTCCACAATCACACTTAGTGCATCACAAATGCAACAATTGATGAATCTGCTGAATAATCAACAACTTCAGAAAATTCCATCAAATACAGATACTGATGTGGCCACGCCATCAGGTATCGTCCTTAATACCTCACTTTCAAGATCAAGAATGTCCAAAAATGATTGGATTCTAGATAGCGGTGCAACAATTCACATTGCTTGTGATTTGTCAATTTTTGAGTCTATTCACACTTCTCAAAACTATTCTGTTTCTCTTCCCAATGGTGATAAGTTTCAAGATCAGTTCATTGGCATTGTCCTAGTTAGTCCCACTATTACCCTAATCCTATATGTCTCAGAGTTCCATGTTAATATCTTGTCAGTTTCTTCCTTTCTTTCATGCACATCTATTATACTATAACTATTGGTTCTCATAATTTTATAATTCAGGACAACAAGTCTTTGAAGAGGATTGGCAAAGGTAACCTGTATGAAGGGTTGTATGTCCTAAAAGCTTAAGCCTCCTCCAATCAAATACAAATAAAGTTGCAAAACAGCATCAATTTGTGCACTAGTTCACAGTTGTGGCATGCATGTTTAAGCCACATATTAATTAAAATCTTGAAGTCTTTAATTCCTCAAATAAATGTCTCAAACAATTCATCTTTAACTGATTTAGACCACAATAAATGCCCTGTTTGTCCACTTGCTGCAAAATTTAAAAAAAAAAAAGTCTTTTGAATCCAATAATAATAATCTGTCATTGCACCATTTTGATCTTGTTCACTGTGATGTATGAGGACTATATCGTATCTCAACATATAATGGCAAACAATATTTTTTTTAGCATAGTTGATAATGCAACTCGCTTTACATTATTATACTTGCTATCTAATAAATCTGAAGCTGCAGATTATTTGAAACAATTTATTACTTAATAGAGACTCGATTCAGTAGCAAGACAAAGTGTTTCAGGTAAGATAATGCAAAGGAACTAGCAATTACAGACTTTTCACAAGAAAGAGGAGTCACACATCAATTTTCTTGTCCTTACACATCAGAATAAAATGTTGTGGTCGAATGGAAATATTAGCATCTACTCAATGTCGCTAGAGTTCTATACTTTCAATCTCAAGTTCCTAAGTACTTTGGGGGGAATGTGTCACAACTGCCACATTTTTTATCAATTGAACTCCCTCCCTACTACTAAATATGAAATCTACATTTGAGATCCTTTTCAAAAAGATGCCCAACTATAAATCCTTGCGAGTCTTTGGCTATCTCGCCTATGCTACCACAAACTCTCAATCTAGACCCAAATTTCACCTAAGGACTGATCCCACAATTTTTGTAGGATATCTCATTGGCTACAAGGGATATAGACTCTACAATTTGAAGACAAAGCAGTTTTTCATATGCCAAGATATTATACTTCATGAAGAAACCATGCCATTTACCCAAAGTCCTCATAGCCACCTTAACATTGATTTTTTTACTGATTTTGTTCTCCCAACCAGCATACATGAACCAATAACCCCACCACCTTCTCAAATAGCACCATCACAATCTCACAGCTCCAAATCCCAATACACCAGTAACTCCTCCTCATCTTACGCGATCAACTAGACAATCTCAACCTCTTAGATACCTTAATGACTATATCTACACCACAAAATTTTCATACTCTATTACCAACTACATTAGCAACCAAAGGCTGAACCATACTTACCATGCATCTATTAATCTTACAAACACTATTTCTAAACCTCAATTTTATCATCAAGTGGTGAGACATGCTGAATGGAGACAGGTCACGAAAGAGGAACTTTATGCTTTAGAAGCTAATTACACTTGGGAGATAGTTACTTTACCTGCTCATAAAACTGCCATAGGCTGTAGATGGGTCTATAAGGCAAAGTTAAAGGCAAATGGTAGCTCAGAAAGGTACAAGGCTAAGCTTGTTATGAAAGGCTACACACAACAAGTTGGCATCGACTTCAAAGACACATTTAGCTCAGTTGCCAAAGTCACCACAATGAGAGCTCTACTATCGGTTGCAGCAATTAAGCAATGAAAATTGGTGCAGCTAGACATAAACAATGTTTTTTTTAATGGTGAGTTAGATGAGGAAGTATACATGGACCTCCCCTTAGGACATCCACAATGAAAACAAGAACTTGTTTGCAAGCTTATCAGATCTCTTTAGGGGTGTTCATAGTTTGTTTAATTCAAAAATCAAACTAATTTTTTGGTTAATTAAAGATATAGTCTTGGTTAATTAACCAAATTGGTTGTACATGATAAAATCGGTTAGTAAATTTTAAAATCAATTTTTAATCGTTATTAAAATAAAACCAATTTTGATATAAAAAATTTAGTTTTTATATTATAAAAAATTTAGTTTTTATATTAAAAAATCGGTTTTTACATTAATTTTTTGATATAAAAATTAGTTTTTACACCTAAAAATAATTTTTATACAAAAATTAATTTTTTTACATACAAAAATCTAAAATTTTAACATTTTTTTAAATTGAGTTTTTTTAATCTAAAAATTATTTTTTTTCTTTCTAAATGATATGAGTAACATTTGTAAATAATGAAATTCCTTCCATTGTTTCGTTCCTTTTTTTCTTTTTTTTTCAATATTTTTTATAAATAATTTTTTCTAATGTAAATAATTTTCTTTTTAAATGATATGAGTAACTTTTTCTTATCTCCTTCTCTCCATCTCTCTCCTTTTCTCTCCCCTTCCTCTCCTTTTTTCCTACTCTCTCTCTCTCTCCCCTCCTCCTCTTTCTCCCTCTCCCTTCTTTTTGTCTTCTTCTCTCACTCTCTCTCTCTCTCTCTCTCTCCCATTTTTCTCTCTTCCCCTCCTCTCTTTCCTCCTCTCTCTTCCTTTTCTCACTCTCCCCCTCCTCTCTATCTCTCTCTCTCTCCCCTTCCCCCTTTCTCCCTTCCCATTTTTTCTCTCTATCCTTCTCTCCCTCTCTCTCCTCATGCTCTCTCTCTCTCTCTCTCCCCTTCCCTCTTTCTCTCTCCGCTCCTCTCCCTCTCCCTTCCTCTCTTTCTCTCTCTCTCTCTTTCTCTCTTTTTGTCTCTCTCTCTCCCCTCTCTCTTCCTCTCTCTCTTTGCCATCTTTCTTTCTCTTCTTCTCTCTTCTCATCTCTCCTTTTTTTCTTTCTCTCCTTCTCTATCTCCTCCTCCTCTCTCTCCTCTTCCTCCCTCTCGCTTTAGAGAGAAGAGGAGGAAAGAGAGAGGAGAGGGATAGAGAGTGAGAGAAGGCTGAGAGAGAAAGAGAAAAGAGAGAGTAGGAGAAGAAAGAGGAGAAGAAGAGAGAAGGAAGAGAGGGAAGGGGATAGAGGGAAAAGAAGGAAAGGAAAGAGAGAGAAGCGAGAGAGAAACGAGAGAAAAAGAAAAAAAGGAGAGAGAGAAAAAGAGGGGAGAGGAGAGAGAGAGGAGGGAGAGGTGATAGAGAGAGAAAGAGAGAGAAAAGGGGAAAGAAAAGAGAAAGGAGAGAGAAGAGAGGAAAAGAAAGAGGGCAAGGAGAGAGAGAGAGAGAGAGGAAGAAACAGAGGGGAGAGAAAGAGAGAGAGAGAGGAGAGAGAAAGAGAGAGGGGAGAGAAAGAGAGAGGGGGAGAGCAAAGGAGAAAGAAGGAGAGAAGGAGAGGGAGAAAGAGGGAAGGAAAGAGAGAGGGAGAAAACGATAGAGAGACAAGGGAGAGAAAGAAAGGGGAGGTGGAGAAAAAGGGAAAAGGGAGAGAGAGATAGAGAAAAAAAAAAGGGGAGGGGAGAGAGTGAGGAGGGAGAGGGAAAAGAGAAAGAAAGAAAGGGAGAAGGGGAAAGAGAGAGATAGGGGAGAGAGAGGAGGAGAGAAAGAGGGAAAGGAGAGAGAGAAGAAGAGAGAAAAGAGGGAAGGGAGGGAGAGAAAGAGAAGGGAAGAGCGGAGAGAGAGGGAAAGGAGAGAGAGAAGGGGAGAGAAGATAGAAAAGTGAGGAGAGAAGAGAAATAAAAGAAAAGAGAGAGAGGAGAGGGAAAGGGAGAGGAGAGAAAGAGGAAAAAGATAGAGAAGGGGAGAGAGAGAAGGGGGAATTTAATTTGGTTTTGGTTTTGGTTAACCGGTTGAAAATTGATTTTTTTAATTTGGTTTTGGTTAACTAATTCTAAAAAATATGGATATGATTTTTAAAATTGTTTTATTAAACTGGTTAACCAAAATGTGATTATGATTTTTTAACCGGTTAACCACGTTTTAATTTTTTTATGAACACCCCTACTTTTGATGGCTTAAGACAAGCCTCGAGGCAGTGGTTTAATAAATTATACTTGAAGGTTTTCAATAGTTTAGAGAAAATGGTTGAATCTATGCCATCTTTTTTGCCTTTAAACTTGAACAGTAAAACAGATTTTGCTGTGTCTGCAATATGGATTATGCAAGAGACAATTTAATTTTGTCTCATAACGTAACAAACAAAAACAAAGTGGAGAAGAAAGAAATACACAACCATGTATCCTATTTCAATCACCTTGTGCAATGTGCTCTACATCTAGTCTCCATCACAATTATGGTAGAATTTTCACTATCTTTTCAAAGACTACGTTCACCAATTTTCAAGGATTCTTACTAACCTATCAAGAACAAATCAAACTTTTAACCAAGCTTGATTTGGCTAGGTTCACTCCTTAGATTCTCAACATTAAGTGCTCACCCAACTTAGCAAAGAAAATCTCACAGGTGCAAAAAAGGAAAAAAAAGATTACAAAAGAGATTGACATAATTTTGACTTTTTTCAAGCTAACTCTCTTTGTTTTTTTTTTCTCAATGACTTTTTTCTAAATTCTCATATTCATGCCTTTTTTTTATTGAATGAAATAAAGAAAGATAAACATGAAGAACCAAAATATTCAATAAAGAACTATAAAGGAGAAGAAATAAAATAACTTAATTAAAAGCTATAAGTATAACCCAATTTTAGAACTCTTAAATGTTACCTTCTATCTTGGCAGAATGCTCCCTTTATTGTAGGTGCATTACTGCTTCCAAAACTTCAGACTTGAGTGGTGAGGATGTTAGGTTAACTCAGAATTTTAGGTTCTCTCTCCTTACCTTAATCCTTGGCTAATTACTCCCTTTTGTATGGAAAATGCCTCTGAAACTTGAGCTTGTGAAAAGAGTCAATTCCTTGAGCATTGAACCAGCTCAGTTCTTCTTCTTCTCCCAAGAAATTTAAGCAGAAAATCAGGGTAGAATATAAGAGTAAAATGACACAGAGTCACCGAAAAAATGAACAGGAATAGTAGCAATGTCGCAATGTCATGAAGCCTTCAATGTGTTTGCCAAATCAATACTCTTAATCTTAAAATTTGTCCCCAAATTTTATTCTCAACCCTTGGATGTGAATCAGAAAAAGAAACCTCCATTTTCTTCTTCTTATCTAAATTGTGATTGTAGAGAAGATGTAGTTTCATCAAGTCATTTGACCTGCACAAGAGTAGTAACAATGCAACCTTTTTCTTTTGAATTAGATCAGTTCTTTGATTTGATTCATGGCTCTATTGATTTAACTTTGCCTCAATTATTTCACTTTTTCTTCTTTTCCTCTTTGATGCTTAATCAAAAGTGAATCACTTTTTCTTTAATTTTTATTTTATCATTTTCGGATAGAGGAGTGTTAAGGGTCAGCAACTTTTGTGATTTGTAGTCATCAAGTAACCATCAATGATGTTTTTAATGGTGTGAGATTTCATCCGATGGTGTGAGTTTACTCATTTTTGTTTTGCTGGTTACATACTAGCCAGAATTTAATAAAGTTGCCGGCCCCTAGACTTTTCCTTTCGGATAAAGCTTCAGCAGCAGCACCAAGAAGCTTTTCTACAAAAATGAACCATGTTACTGGACTTGTTAGCATTTGAACTCCTCTAACAAAGATTAACTTGGGTCTGAAATGGTGAAGCTCTAGTTTTAATTTCTTTTTCCAAAAAATCAGCAGCAATAAACCTTTCATGAATGTCTTTGTTGGGCCAAAGTTGCAGTAGCTCTTGTTCATTTCAAAGTCCTAAACAAATTTGCTGAGAGTGCTTAGTCCACTATTATCAATATTAATTTTAATATGAGCCTATATAAAAAACACATATATCAAACAAACTTTTGGAGTTTAAACCCAACTAAATATATGTTTGTAGATGATATCCTCATTGCAGGAGCAGATAATGTAATGGTTCACAAAATGCAACAGCAATTACAGTCAATCTTCAAACTCAAAGTCTTAGGCGATTTAAAATTATTCTTAGGCCTAGAACTTGCAAAATCATCAGAGGGCATCTCTCTAACTCAGCAAAAACACACTATGTCTTTACTTAAAGATGCTAATTTAAAAATACACCATGTCTTTACTTTAAGATGCTAATTTTCTATATTGCAAACCTACACTGTACCAATAGATGCCAATATCAAATTCCGAGCTAAAGATGGTGATCTTGTTAAGGATGCTTCTACCTGCAGAAGACTGATTGGGAGGTTAATGTAATGTACCTCACTATCTCTAGGACAAACATAACCTTTGTTGTCACGAAATTAGCTCAATTCATGTCAAACCCCAGAACTCCTCACTTGAATGCCGCTCATCAAGTTTTAAGATACTTGAAAGCATCCCTGGCCAAGGGATTCTCTTCTCATCAGCTTTGAAATTTAATCTCTCCATCTATACTGATGCAGATTGGAGTCGTTGTCTAGATACTCGCCGCTTTTTTCGGTGACTCCCTGATCTCGTGGAAGAGCAAGAAGAAATCCATAGTGTCTTGCAACTCCATTGAACTAATTAAACCCTAACCCAACATTCTACGAGAGATCCAAACACGTGGAGATAAGCTTCATTTGGGAGAATATTACACCTGAATTTTCATATAATGAAACAGTAGAAGAATGCACAGGATAGAAATAGAAGAAGAAGAGAGTTTGTTATTGAATGGTAACAGATGTTCAGGTGTAGCCCCTTTTCGAGTAAGGAAAAACTCCTCCAAGACTCACGTCTTAATTCTTTTCTACGTAACATGTGAGAAAGACTCTCTCCACTATATACTCTTTCACACTCTCTAACTAACTTCTCCACCTCAGCAGGGGAATAATTCTCTGGTTCACACTCTCACTTAGACACATAGTCCCCCATCCAAGTGGGAGCTCTCCTATTCCTACTCATTCTGGGCTCTTTTTCCCTTGCTAGCCCAGCCCTTTGTTCCTCATCATTTGCTGAATTCTCCTCTAGGCTTGGTTCTGATGGCCCAATATTGTCTGAGTTAGATGGAGATCTATCAACTATCCCTCCCTCCAACACGACCTTGTCCTCAAGGTCAATTTCAGGGAACAACTTCAACAAGTCATCGAGAAACTCCCAAGTTGTCTCATCTCTAGTGGCTCCTTCCCAATCTACCAATACTTGAATTCGATTCCCCTCCGGAGCTGAAATAGAGCGGCGACCTAAGATTGCCAATGGCCGTGGCTGCAAGGACGGAGGTAGCTCGGGAGATGCAGGAATGGTGAGGGGTGGCTCCCCATGGAATGGCTTTAGCACAGAAACATGAAAGACGGGATGTAAGGCACATGAAGGGGGCAAACGCAAACGGTATGCCACTTCTCCCACTCTCTGAGTAACCTGATAGGGCCCATAAAAACGCTTCTGCAGTTTGTTGTATGAGTTGTGTGTGAGGGAACGCTGCCGGTAAGGGTGTATCTTAAGAAGGACCCAATCCCCCACCTGAAACTGCCGTTCACGGCGATGCAATTCTGCTTGTTTTTTCATCTTCTCCTGAGCTTGTTGCAGTGAAAAATGCAACTCTCTATCCAAAGCCTCTCTGACCCGCAAAAATTCATCCACAGCAATAACCGTAGTCATCCCGGGTTGATAACCAGGTAGGGTACGCATCGGAAACCCATAGAGAGCCTCATGAGGTGACATTTCCAGGGAGGAATGATAGGAACTATTGTAACATAGCTCTGCCCAGGACAAATAACAAGACCAATTTTGTGGGTAGGAATGGGTGAAAACACGAAAGTACTGTTCCAAAGTCCTGTTCACCCCCTCAGTTTGGCCATCACTCTGAGGATGGTAGGCCGTGCTATAATGCAGTTTAGTGCCACTAAATTCAAACAAGCTCTTCCAGAATTTACTAAGGAAAATAGGATCGCAGTCGGATACCATTGTCATAGGGAAGCCATGAAGTTTAACCACTAAATTAATAAAAACCCGAGCAGCCTCTCTTACTGTAAATCCTGGTTTTAGGGCCGAGAAATGTCCCACTTTACTGAAACGGTCTACCACCACCAAAATCGCAGTGAATCCGGCAGATTTGAGAAGCTGAACAATGAAATCAAGAGAGATTTCTACCCACGGTCTCTCCGGTATCGGAAGAGGCTGTAGCAGCCCTTGGGGTTTGGCAGTTACATACTTAGTGAGTTGACAATCTGTACATTGTTCAACAAAGCGTTGGACATCATTTCTCATCCCTGGCCAAAAGAAGAGATCCGCTAAGGATTTGTAGGTCTTAAGGATACCACCATGACCTCCTCGAACCGAAGCATGAAGTTCCTGTAAGAGTAGCTCTCGCAACCCCCCGAAATCGGGAACCCATACTTTCCCGCGATACATCATTACGCAATCTATCTCTGTATAATCTGAGCTGAGTTTGCCATCCCTGAATTGCTTGTGAAGTTCCTGCATCTTGTCACAAGTTTCATTAGCCTCCTTAAGAGACTGTAAGAGGGAGGATTGGACCGTTGAGAAGCTTTGGAGTACCCCCTGAGACTGTATAACAGGATGCCTAGAAAGAGCATCCGCTGCCTGGTTAAGGCGGCCCGCTCGGTACTCAATCTCGAACTCGTATCCTAATAATTTGGCAAGGTAGTGTTGCTGGTCAGGGGTTAGCACCACCTGGGTCAATAGCTCATGCAGCCCTTGATGGTCTGTTTTAATAATGAACTTCCTACCCAAAAGATAGTGGCGCCATTTAGCTACAGCTTGGGTGATTGCATAGAGTTCTCGGATGTACACAGACGCAAGAGTCATCTTTATGGTTATCTTCTTACTAAAATAGGCAATTGGGTGGCCCTTTTGGGACAGCACCGCCCCAATACCTCGATGAGATGCATTGGTCTCTACCGTGAATTGTTGCGAAAAATCTGGTAGCGCCAAGATAGGTGTTTGCATCATTGCAGACTTGAGGTGATGAAAGGCTTGCTCCGCTTCTATCCCCCAATGAAAATTCTTCTTTTTGAGAAGCTCAGTCAAGGGGTGATCAACTTGGGCATACATAGCAACAAATCGACGGTAGTATCCCGTAAGTCCTAAAAACCCCCTCAGCTATTTCAACGTTGAAGGTCTCGGCCATGTTTGGATTGCCTCAATCTTAGATGGGTCCACCTTGACCCCTTCCACACACACAATATGTCCCAAGTAATCCACCTGATTTTGGCCAAAAAGACACTTAGAGCGCTTAGCAAATAGTTGGTGTTTAGCCAAAAGGGCCAATGTGAGTCGAAGGTGGTCTAGGTGCTCCTCACGGGTTTTGCTGTAGATGAGGATATCATCGAAAAAAACAGCAATAAACTTTCGGAGATAGGGTTGAAAGACTTTGTTCATGGCGGCCTGAAATGTAGATGGGGCATTGGTGAGGCCAAAAGGCATCACTACAAACTCATAGTGTCCTTGATGCATGCAAAAAGCTGTCATGGGAATGGAGGATTCACTCATCCGGATCTGGTGGTATCCCGATCGTAAGTCGATCTTGGAGAAATACTCTGCTCCGAACAATTCATCTAATATCTCGTCAATAGTGGGGATAGGAAAATTGTCGCGGATGGTTATGGAGTTTAGGGCACGATAGTCAACGCAAAAGCGCCAGCTGCCATCTTTCTTCTTCACTAATAGAACTGGGCTAGAGAATGCACTCTGGCTCTCTCTAATTACTCCGGAGTCTAACATCTCGGTCACCAAACGCTCAATCTCTTCCTTTTGAAAGTGAGGGTAGCGGTAAGGTCTTACACTAACCGGCTGGGAACCCGGCGCCAAGTTAATTGTGTGATCAATGGTGCGGTGAGGAGGTAGTTGAGTTGGTTCATCAAACACCTGAGCATACTCCTCAAGGATCTCTTGTACTTCAACCACAATAGGTGTTGGAGCTTCCTTTTCAGGTTCTACTAGCTTGAGATGATAAAGGGTCGTTACTGCTGCTGCACTCATCATTTTCTGCAGCATGCGGTTGCTGATGGCCTCGTTTTGGAGTTAGCGATCCCCTTGCAACTTAATCTGTCGCCCATCAACTTCAAACTCCATGGTCAATAACCCATAGTGAGTGGTCACAAAGCCTAAACACATCAGTCACTGCACCCTTAAAACAATGTCTGCACCCTGTAAATCCAACACAAATGTACTGATATTGAATTGATAGCCTTGCATCACAAGAGGAAGATTTTCGCATGAAGCTTTACACCCAATAACATCTCCATTACCCACCAGCACTTGCAATGGATTAGTTCGTTTAATTGGGAACTTCAACTTCTCGGCCACGCTTGTTTTCACAAAATTGTGAGAACTTCCCCCATCAATTAGCACCATCACAGCATTCCCTTGGTATGTCCCTTTCAAGCGAAAGGTTGTGGGTTGGTATTGTCCCACCATGGCATTAAAACTGATCTCAGGCTGCACTGTAGTTACCTCCACCGAATTTGCCTCATCGGGTGTTTGCACCACTGCTGACTCCGGTTCTTTAAGTATTTCTTGCATTTCTTCGTCTCCAATTAACAGGTAGCAAGAGGTTTTACACCTATGGCCAGGTGCCCATTTGTCTTCACAATAATAGCATAAACCTTTGTCCCGCTTTGCTTTAATTTCTGCTGTCGATAGTTTCTTAAAAGGTGGGTTGGTCGTGGTTATTTTCTGATTAGAATGGGTGATATGAGAGGATTGCAGAGGCATAGGGGAAGGGCTGGGTTTGAGCGGAAGGTTAGGTTGTTAGTAGAAAGGGAATGAGTGATTGGGTGACTTGGTTTTGGGATATTAGCAAGGGGTTTGTGAAATGAGATAGCAGCATGTTTTGCTCATGTAGTTTTGCTAATGAGACTGTAGTAACATAAGAAGTGGGTTTGGCTAACAACAATTCACATTTCAAATAATCCTGGAGACCAGCTACAAACAAGAAAATTAACCATTCTTCGCTTAACCCGGTTACCTGGTTTGTGAGCTCTTCGAATTGGCTTTGATACTCTGCAACGGTGCTGGTTTGTTTCAGTTCTTTAAGAGCGGCTTTGGGATCGTAAAACTGGTGCTGTCCAAATCGCTCTAGCAGCGCATCCAAAAAACCCTCCCAAGTGTACGAAATGTGGTTGTTGACCCCCAGCGGTACCACGAATAAGCTGCTCCAATGAGATGGAAGGAGATCATTCGGATCCTCATATCTACAGGCACATCAAACCACTCAAAGTATTCTCGCGCCTTGAACACCCACTCTTCCACTTTCTCACCGTCAAAGCTTGCGAGCTCTACCTTCGTTCCTCGTCTCCCTTGGAAAATCGGTTGAGCGGTGCGGCTGAATGAAGAGTGTTGCAACTCCTCGTCCTCGGAGTCACCCGCTACCTTCTTTAATTTCAGAGCGTCCTTTAGCATCCCACGGATCTCACGCAAAGACCCTTCTAGACCGTCCATGCGATCGTTTGTGGAGGAAACTTGACTAGCGATCTCCACATGGCTTCTCTGTAATGCGGCCAATTCATGTTGGTGACGGAGTTCATCGGGATTCACCATCCTCTCTCAACGAGAGCACCATTTGTTACACCTGAATTGCATATAATGAAACAGTAGAAGAATGCACAGGATAGAAATAGAAGAAGAAGAGAGTTTGTTATTGAATGGTAACAGATGTTCAGGTGTAGCCCATTTTCGAGTAAGGAAAAACTCCTCCAAGACTCACGTCTTAATTCTTTTCTACGTAACATGTGAGAAAGACTCTCTCCACTATATACTCTTTCATACTCTCTAACTAACTTCTCCACCTCAGCAGGGGAATAATTCTCTGGTTCACACTCTCACTTAGACACATAGTCCCCCATCCAAGTGGGAGCTCTCCTATTCCTACTCATTCTGGGCTCTTTTTCCTTTGCTAGCCCAGCCCCTTGTTCCTCATCATTTGCTGAATTTTCCTCTAGGCTTGGTTCTGATGGCCCAATATTATTTGAGTTAGATGGAGATCTATCAGAGAAGGTTGAAATAAGGTTAATCAAGTTCATTCATGATACTACAAAACACCAACTTGCCAATATTCAATTTCATTTTCTCATATTCAAGTTGAGAACATACAACTTGTATGCTCCAACTTGAAGAGAGGGTGTTAGCACCTGATGTATTTAACTGATTTAGCGAATTACTTAATAGTTAGTCTTAGTCATAGTTGATTAAGTTAGTTTAACTTGCTGACTAATTAAGCAAGACAAGCCCTTAACTCTTGTATATAAATCAGAGTTTACTCAATACAATACAAACGGTTTTCACCCCATTTCATTTCCAGAATTTTCTCATCTAAGAAGATTTCGAGAGTCACAAAAATTTAGTGTCTATTTGAATCAATTTTTGCAAGTTGGTCCAAATTAAAAAGTCTTTCTAATCTCGTTTAGAAGCTTAGTGTATTTTAGGTTATTGCCTTTTTACCATTCATTCATGACTTGGGCCATCTTTTGGTATAGTTAGTGCTGTTTTTAATTTAACTATGATAGGATTGAATCAATTTTTCTTGATTTTTTCGTGGTTCAATTCTTTAACATTGAAAAAGATGATTGGATTGTTCGTATTACTTTTTGTAGCCGGAAAAAGAAGTAAAGATAAAATAAATTAAAGTATCACTAGTCTCTATTTAATAGTTTAAACTTTAAAATAAATAGTTTTATGATTTAATATTAAAAAGTTTTGTAAATAAAAAATTTAGAATTTTATTGTTGTTGTCCCAAATAAATTTTAATTTGTTGACATATTAAAAATATATAAATATTTATGTACTTCTATCTAACAATTTCAATATTTTGACTTAGAATTAGTTTGATTGAAAAACAAAAATTTCACCGAAATTTAGAATGACAAGTCCCTCTATCCCATCTATGCTTTTGGACAAGCAAGATTATTATTATTATGACATTGGACAATTCAAGAGGGAAGAATGTGTAGAATGGCTAAATAATAAGCTAAGAATTTAGATATTTTAAATTTTAGATTTTTACTTTAAAAGATAAAGTAAGATTTTTTATTATTAAATATTTTGTCTTTTATATTTTTTTTGTTCCACTTCTAAAATAAATAATAATAGATCATATTTTATCTTCTAAAGTAAAATTTAAATTTTAGAAAATCCAAATTTATAAGCGAAAGGGTTAAGTTGTGTATGTAGCATTTGGGAGTGTGCAGGTTCCTATTACAGTGAAGAACAAGTGAAAGAAAGAACAAGTGAAATGCTACTCCTACTTCAGAAATGGATGACAAATAATGAAGCCCTTCTAATGTTTTCTTTCTTTTTTTTTTTTAATTCTAGGAACCCTTTTTATGTGTTCTAGCTAGTGGTCAACAATAATGCTCTGCTAGGGTTTGCGTTTTACTGCACAATAATTATATAATAATAAGCACACTTTTTTTTTAATATATCTGATCTTTTTCTAAAATAGAACAAACTTGATGACCACTATATGATAACAGTAAAAAAGATTACAATATGATAGTATAAAAATGATGTAGTAACAAGATTGAATTCAGGTGAAGAAAAAGACTGTAGTTCCTCAAATCAACATAAAATACTTAATTTATTTATGTTATTGTTTTTTTTATTATTCTAATATAAAATCCAAAAAGCTTGTTTGTATCAATTTAAATTAGGTAAAAATTCAGGTGTAGTCGACTTCATGTGAAGTTGATAGTTGAAAGCTGTTAGATGAAAATTTAGTCAAATCAATTAAATCATCTAACCGCTCTTAATTATCAATTTCACGTGAATGATTGTGTCATAAGTTAAGAATTAATGATTGTGTCACAATTAATTTCCACCTTTGAATTAATGTTTGTTAACAATGTGATGTCAATGTGTATGAGAGAGAGAGTAATATTATATTATATATGTATAATTTATTTAGAGTTAAGTATTTAAGCTACTTTTCTAATATTGTGTCATAAGTTAAAATCGTTTCTGATATTTTAATTGCATCAATCATATTTTTGAAATTGAAAAACGTCCAATATGTTAGTTTTTAACCCATTTTTTTATTAATGAAACATTAACATGGACTATTTGTGATAAGTGTTACTTCATAATTTAAATATGTGTAATAGTATAATGACAAATTGTCTAGTAACACGTGACATGCTGGTGTGAATGATTGTGTCACGTGTTATAATACTATTTAGCTACTTGTCATTTTGTGTCACATATCACAATATTATTTGTTAACGTGTCATTTGTTATATTATTATTGTAAATGCACTAAATTGGTCATTAATTTTATATTAAGTGATTCATTTTAATTCCAGAAATTAAAAGTTGTACATTAAATTAATTCATTCACTAGTTTTTTTTTGCAAATTCAAAATTCTCAATATATTTAGATACACTAATTATAATTCTATTTTTTTTACATGTTATCTAAATACAAGTGTTTATACAAAATATTTTTTAAGATTTTAATTTTAATTATATAATTTTTTATAATAATTTAATATTAATAAATGTTGTAATATATAAATATGTTATTTTAAAAAAAAATTATATGATTGATTAAACATATTATTCTTATTTTTGTCAAAAAATATGTATGTTTTAAGAAGAAATCATAATCAAAATACACATTTTTTAATTTTTTAGGTTCTTATGAAATATATATTTTTTAGACTTAAACAATATGTTTTTTTAATCAATCATATAATTCTTTTATTGAATAACATGATCATTATTACCAGACATACTTAAAATTAATTGTGTATAAATAGACTAGACGAAAGAAATCAAAGATAACACATTGGAGAATATTTGAACTGATTTTACGTGCGTACTCCAAGACCGTGTTCGAAATTACTTACAAAAGGCTCTGATGCCTAAATCAATAAAAGTTTAAGTTAGTTTATATGAGAATTGGGATAGAGGAAATAAAATTTAATTAGTGTATAAAGATATTGAGAATTTTGAATTTACAAAAAATAAAAATAAAAAACTTGGTGAAGGAATTAATTTGATACACGACATTTAATTTCATGGATTAAAATGAGTCACTTAATATAAAGTCAGGGACCAATTGAGTACATTTACAATAATGACAAAGCAGATGATATGTGGACGAATAATGTTGTGACACATGACACAAAATGATACGTGGTCAAATAGTATTGTAATACATGGTACAATCATTCACGTTAACATACCATCTATGTCACTAAGCAATCTTCATCTTATTATTACACGTGTCCAAATTATAAAGTGACATACTTCATTAACAGTACATTAATAAAGGCTGTTAACAAAAAATTGGGTCAAAAACTAATAATATAATGCACTTTTAATAATCTCAAAGACTACTTTAATTTAGAGCTTAACTCTTCGTTTAGACTCATCTACATCATCCTAAAACCATATTAAGTTATCCTTATCTTATTTCGATGCATGCTTGTCTAGATTAAAGAATCTCATCATATTTCGAAAAAATATTTTTTTGAGAACAATGTTACATGGCCAGCAATAATTTGTATTTACATTTATAGATGATTTATATTCAAAAAATATATAATTTACACATATATTTATTAAAACTTTATACACGTGAATTAATATAGTTTTTACTCATATTTTTTAAAATTTATACACATAAATTAATAAAATAACAATTTAATATTCATGCTGATCAAATAATAATAAAAAATATTAAAAATTGTTAGTAAAAAATTTTTCTTTTTTGGTAGACCTTTAATTAATGAATAAAATAGAAAAGATATAACTAATGTATATGTAGCTAATACAAAATCTTATTTTATAGGCTACACCATTGATTTTCTTCAAAAAGTCTTCTTTAAATCATAAAAAGGCTTAATACAAGTATACAACTTTCAAACAACAACTATATTAATTAAGAAAGTTTATAAAAGAAAGTTAAAAAGGCTTAATACAAGTATACAACTTTCAAGATGTTTTCAATCATTTCTTTTGATCCATATTGGTGGAATTAGTATTAAACACTTATTTGGGTTCGAAAATAGTAATAGAAAATTAAATCAAATTTAACTTAAGTAAAATAGGGTCAGCTAAACTAATTCTTACCATTATATGTATATATATAGTAAAGTAATAAAATTGGCCTAAATAAATTTAAGTGTTGAAAAAAAATAATTATAAAAGATAATAATAAATTTTTTCTATTTAAGTGGTGATGGAGATTTTTAAAAGAGGACTGCTCGTTATGAAAATGAGTTGTGTGCTCTTGTAATAGCATAAATTCTTATAAGATGCTGTGTAGCCAGCCTGTTCCTACAAGAGGGGGTTTTTGGAAGGATATTTGTAAGCGTCAAATTCGAGAACCACAAATAAGTCAGAAGATTATCAGAGGCTTGTCCATGGAAGAAGGAAATGGTAGAACAGTCCAATTTTGGGAGAATGTCTGGCTACCTAGTGGTATCTTAAAAGATATGTTCCTAAGACTTTTCTCGATATCAAACCTTAAAGGACCTGTTATAGGGACTGCGGGTTTTGGGAGTTAGAGCTCTTGCACCAACTTCATAAAGTCTTACAGGCAGTAAGGCTAACAAATGAGAGAGAGGACACAATGGTCTAGAAATATGATAAAACTGGCATTTATTCGACTAACTCCTTTGTGCAGGTGGTGCAGGAAGCTGTTCTCCCGGAAGAAATAATAAGCTATAGCTTTACGAGTGCTATTTGGAGGGGTTTTGTCCCGTCAAGGGTCGAGTTATTTACTTGGTTTGTATTGGTTGAGAGGGTAAACACTAAAGAAAGGCTTTGCAGATTAGGTGTTATTGACTTGCAAGATAATCTGTGTGTTTTATGTTATAAGTCTGTTGAGTCTGCTTTTCATCTGCTTATTGGTTGTGAGCTCACTTGACAGGTGTGGTGTGCTTGGCTTTTTGCTCTTAAAAGGACATGGACTATGCCAGGTAACCTAAAGCAACACTTTGAGAGTTGGATGGATGCTTCACAAAGAAAGAATGAGAGAAATCGGTGGTTGATTGAGTTCTTTGCTGTTATCTGGGCAATTTGGCTAGAACGAAATGACAGAATTTTCAATAATCAAGGCTCAGGTGTGGTGGAAATTATAAACAGATCCTTTGTACTTTCCGACGAATGGAGTGGTGGCGAACCTTTTAGTTGTTGACGGCAGTGCTGAAGATGACTAGAGGTTCCTTTACTTTTGAGTTGTTGATTGACGTGTTGTTCTTTGAGATTTTTGTTACTTGACTTTCAGGTGCTCCACCTTGGTATGTTGAGCTTTTTCTTCCTTCAAAATTTTTTTTTCTTAAAATTAAAAATATGACAAAAAAAAAATAACGCTATTAAGTGAATATTTGTGAAGTAAACTCATTTCTGTTATTAAAAGTGATGATTAAGATGGCAAATTGTCTCATGTCACTAAGGCTGGCAATATATACCGTATTTGCAGATATTTAATACAGACTAATCCATTCGGGTAGAATTTTTAATATAGAATAGGATACAATGCGAATATGTCTGCGGATAGGGTAGGGTATGGGTTCAGGGTATACCCTACCTTATCCTATCTGCACCTTTAATATATTATATAATATATATGTAAAAATTTTGTATGTAGTGAAGAAAGTGAGTATTGAACCCATAATCTTTCTTTTATAAAATTTTGAAATAACCACAAAATTAGTTGATGATTATATTATTTGTAATTTTATGTTAGATTTTTTAAAATTTTATTATTTTTAATTTTAATTTGAACTTAGTTTTTTATTTTTTATTTTATTAATATGTATGAAATTTGAAATGGTTGAATTTTATATTTGTTTGAAATTATTTTATTTCTCTGTGGGTAGAGTCGAGTAGGATATGATTTAGAAATTTAGGATGTGGATAGAGTTAGGGCTGAAAAATTCTCAACCCACAAATAGGATAGGAGAGAAAAGTTTTTAACCTATGAATAAGATTATGGTAGAGTCCAAACCCTACATTACCTTACCCATTGCGAGCCTTACATGTCACTTTATTCATAGTTGTCACATAAACATTTTAATAAAACAAATATAAGTAACTAATTTTTAGTTAATGAATATTAATTAATTCAAAAAATATTATTTATATATTAAAATTAGTCACTAAAATTAATCACAAATATATATAATTTAATTTATTTTTAATGTATATTTATATTTTAATATGTATTTTTTATTAATAACTGATTTTAGTATCTGAATTTAGTGTATATATAATATAGACCATAATTAATTTTAATGTTTAGGTTTATAATTTAATATTTGGAAGCTAGACCCAGTACCTGAGGCTGCCATTGAAGCTATGGAGGAGGAGCTCGGATCTCCTCGTCCGATGAACAGCATACCTCAAGCCGCCCTCACGATGGTGGCCAACAACATCTTCCTACCGACGCCAAGATGCGCTCACTGCCGCCCGAGTCCGATGTCTCCTCCTATTTTTTGTTCAAGTATAACTGAAAAAAAAAAGTTGGTACTTAATATTACTCTTATAATATTTTAATGGGTCAGGCCCATAAGATTGCATAATCTATGGTTCACCATGATTTGGGCCTTTAATGCGGCCCATTAATTTGGCATAGTTGGTGACTTTTCTAACTCAAATTGGCTGTGAATACTGAATAGCATCGACTACCATGTGCACATTGGAAGCCCTAAGACTTCAGTCACTGAGGATGAGATTTTCCTTCGTAAGTTTCCAAAACTTATCATATGGGGATAGGCCTTTATTGCCCTATTTCTTCTTTAACTATGAAGAAGATCCTGCTTTTCTTCAATTATTGAAGAAAGCTGATTGGATCCTTTGTCATACCTTTTCTTATGAGCTGGAAAAAGAGGCAAGTAAATGATATTATTAGAGGTGAGTGTGGAAAGTTCTCATAAAAAATTGCGAGAATATGAATTGTTATCAAACACTATAGAATATTTTTATTAATTTCATAATTAAATTATATCATTGAGTTATCTTAATAATAATTTAATATTCGGATAAAAATATTTTTTACACTTCATATTTGGAATTCTAATTTTTCTCCTAGTTCTTTTTTCAATATATATCCCTATCCTTTATAAATAAAAATAATAACATCAACACTCCGTTGTAGCTTTGTTGTTGAAATTATTATGGGGAATAAATTCCCAAGGTAAATTATAAATGAGACGAAGCCACAAAAATTTTGGCGTGCATAGATATGCTCAGCTTATGATGTGTATGAAACTGGCCTTTCTTTGGCTCAGTAATCTATTTTGCATTTTCCATGTATGAATAAACTTTTTTCAAAAGATAAGACAAAAGAAAGAATCATCTAGTGAGATATATTATATATAAGCCGAAAGAAAAAATGCAGAAGCTTTGAATCACATGACACAGCAAAAAAATATATTATACGTATATATGATCGACCACTTAATATGTTAAAATAATATTGATTGTAATCAAATACTATATATATTCTAATAATGATGTCATATAGTATATGCCAGCAGTTCTATATATGCAAATTAGAACTCAAAACATATTCAAATCATAATCGTCAAAATCAAACCGTAATTAAATTGGTCAAATTATTAAGTTATTGGATTATTGATTCAACCGATAAATTACTAGTTGAATCGTTTAATCCGATCTTATATAAATAAAAAATAATAAAAAATTTAAAATTAAAATTTAAAATATATATTTTTATTAATATTTTAAAATATCAAGTTATTTTAAAATAATATAAAACATAAACAATAAATATTTTGTTATTTTTATTCTATTATAAATATTTTTATTTTATTTTTATATTAAAATAATTATTATTTTTAAATTTTAATAATTTATTAATTATTTTATATTTATTATATTATTATATACTATAAATATTTATTAAAAAATAATATTAATAGATATTATATAATTATAAAAAATAAGTAAATTTATAATTATTATTAAATAAAATATAATTAATTTAAAAATAAATGAGTTTATAATTAAAATTAAAATAAATTAAATAAAAATAAATTATTTAATAAAAAATATTTATATATATTATAATTTGTATAAATTTTAATAGAAAATATAATAACATGATGATTGTAAAATGTTTTGGTTTTTTTGTGGGCAAAAATTCAAACCCTACTTCAAATATTTTAAAAATATTTTTACTCCTAAACGATTTGGTTGGACCGATCTCACCGAATTTAGAGAAGTCGGATCCCAAATATTAAATCCAAGTCGTCTAGCCCATCTATGTTGACCAAATATTTTGAGGTTGAGCGAAGTAGCTAGTGATGACCATGAAAATGATCAAATAAATAAATATCCATGTGAAAATGACATGCACATATGGAATCATTAATTACTCTCTTTTTTTAGTTAATCATGGTGAGTTCTAGTCTGAGGCTGGCAGAATGAGCCTTTCTATGAGACTAGTACAGAATGGATTGTTGTCCATTATCAGGGTGCTACACGTGTAAAGGTACGTGTATTACTGTATGATTTTGTAACCTAACAAAGACAATTTTAGTGCTGTATAAAAATGGTTATTCTTCCCCAACATATGGTGCAATTAATGCATAAATAATAAAGGTTGAGATGCTACTATCAGTTTTTAGATTTTATGGACTAAACTATTTGTTTTTTTTTTTCTTTTTTTAAATGCAGGCCTTTCAGGCCTTGAAATTTTATAACTCTTCTTAACGCAGATCATTATTTTTGGTGGCCCCTTTTTGATGTCGCTTCTTCTTCTCATGAAGAGAAAGTGTTAAGTTACAGTGTTCAATGAAAGCAATAATAATACAAATGCTAATAGTAGGTAATATAGCTTTGAGTACTTTTAATTACTATTAAAAATGTAATTACAAATTCTTATTTCATATAATTAAAATCCAATGATTACGAATTGTATTAAAAATTGAATAAAAGTACAAGAACTGATAAAATAGTTAAATGTTAATATAATTAAGTTATTAATATTTATAAAATTATTATTTGAAAAAATAAAATTAAAAAAATTTAAACCAATAAAATTTATTGTAGAAGGCTAGTCGATAACAATGTAATAGTTGGATTTGTTTTCAGTAAAATTGTTGTAGGAGTGTGATTATGTTCTGAAACTATTTTAAAAATGTAATAGCTGGGTATCACTTTCAATTTTCTGAAATTTTAATAATTTTTGAAAATAAAAAATTTTTTTTGGACTGATATTTTCATTTACTTAAACAATAAATTTACTATGACTCAATTTTTTTTTTCGGACAAACTATGACTCTATTATTAAGTATCCAGTAAAAATATATTGGGTTATTTTTTATGAGGTCCATTCGGTCTACTTATGCTTGTAGAACAAAGAAGAGGTACTTTATATAACAAAAATTATTTAAGGTCCATGTATAAATATTATTTTTAATAAAAAAAATAAAACAAAAATCAAAACAACCTAAAAACCGTGTCAGACGGTACCAGCCTCATGGGAAGGCTCATTCTGCCAGCCCCAGGCTAGAACTCACCGTTAATCATATGTTTCCCTTCCCCCCGTAATTTGCGTCAGATATTGCGTCACATAATTTGTCCATTTGTATTATGCCTAATACCTATACTTAAATATTTCCTTTTTTTTCCAATGTTGCGAGAATTAACCAAATCTTTTTAAATTTAACGTTTTAGTGCCATATCATAATACAGTTAAAAATTTTATATATAAATAATTTAAATATAAAATATTAAAATATTTAATTATTTTAATATTTTATATAATTATAGTAATAGTACAAAATATTATTAACGTTTTGTAATAATTTTTTTTAATTATAAAAAAATAAAACATCACTAATATTTTATAATAAAAAATATTATTTTAATTATTAAAACACAAAATATCGTTAACGTTTTGTTAAAAAATATTATTTTAATTGAAGAAACACAAAACATCAATAATATTTTGTAGATGATTATAATAGTGTTTAATATATAGTTTGGTTCATCATAAAGAATTTCACCCATACTAATATAATATTAAAAAGAAAAAATTCTCATAATACCACTCATCCTAAAATCTTCAGTTATAATTCAAATGACATAGTCTTTTCATATTCAATTAAAAAGTTGCGAATTTGAGTCTCATATTTTTAGTAAAAAAAAAAAATCAAACCAAATCAATTGGTTCAATAGGATTAATCGAAAATGGATATTTTGCCGATATAGATTAGTGTAAAATATATTGACGATAAATCAGGTAAAAGACTAATAAAGACGTTGAAAAAATTTAACAAGTATAAGTTTTATTAAAAAATCAATCTTTTACATTGTATATATTTTATACAAATTAAAAATTTTATGTGTATAAAAAAATTAATTATTATATAAAATATATTAATATATATTATTTAATTTATTTTTTATATATATTTTTTATTTTAATATGTATTACATATAAATAAAAACTGATTTAATAATCATTTATTGCGTATACGTCATATAATTATAAAAAATATATTATTTTCTTATATCAAAAATGAAAAATACTATGTAAATAATTTTTTTGTAACGTTCGACCAAGTCTTTGTTTTTTTCTTTTTGTTCTTACATTCTCGTTCTTTTTTTAAATAATATTTTTTGCGCCAATAAATTATTATACCAATTTAATTAAAATTAATTACTAAAATATAGCATAATTGATCCAAATTTAACTTCAATTAAAATTTTACACCATTTAATCTTGAATTTTATCGGTTCAATTATCACAATTTTGATTTTTTATTAAAGAGAAAAAAAATTCTAAACAGATAATTACTTCGAAAGACAACTAAATTTTTGACAAAAAAAAATACTTAATTCGGTCTCTAAACTTTATTTTTATGAGACTGATTAGTCTTTATACTAAAAAAAATTATTGTTTTTTCTTGCACAGGACTAATCAGTCCCAAAAAATTTAGAGACTATTTTTTTGTTAAAGATGTCGTAGTCCTTTCGAAGTAATTATCAGTGTTCACTCTTTATTAAAAGATTAAAGTTGTAAACTTCAACTTTTCTTTTTTTCTTTGAAAAGAAACTAAATTTTCTTTTTCCTGATGTTAATTAAAGTTGAAAGTATACAATTTGACTCAGTACTCTAACTCATGCATATTATATTTAAGCATATCCCAATAGCCCAAAATCCCAAAGAGGTCAAAGGCAAAAGGAGAAGAACAAAAAGAGTGAGTTAGTGAGTGTGAAGAAAGAAAATGGAGAAGGAAAATGGCAAAGCAGTGCACTGTGTGGTGCTAGCATACCCTGCACAAGGACACATAAACCCCATGATTCAATTCTCCAAGCGTTTGCTACATGAGGGTGTAAAAGTGACACTTGTCACAACACTATTCTACGGCAAAAGCTTGAAGAATTTCCCACCTTCAATGTCCTTTGAGACAATCTCAGATGGGTTTGACAATGGAAGACATGGTGAGGGACTCAAACTCAGTGTCTATAATGAAGTTTTCGCTCAAAGAGGGTCACAAACTTTAAGTGAGGTTCTAGAGAAGTGTGCTATTTCAGGGTACCCTGTAGATTGCATAATCTATGATTCATTCATGCCTTGGGCTCTTGATGTTGCTAAGAAATTTGGTATAGCTGGTGCTTCTTATCTTACTCAGAATATGCCTGTGAATAGTGTTTACTATCATGTTCATATTGGAAAGCTTAGGGCCCCACTTACTGAGGATGAGATTTTGATTCCTATGTTACCAAAGCTTCAACATGGGGACATGCCTTCTTTCTTCCTTAGCTATCAAGAAGATCCTTCTTTTCTTGAGATGCTTGTTGAACAGTTTTCTAACATTCATGAGGCTGATTGGGTGCTCTGTAATGCATTCTATGAGATGGAGAAAGAGGTAATTAATTTATGCAGCTTTACACAACTTATTTATTTGGTGTTCTGATTTCTGGTCCCTTCTTGCAGTACTATGATTTTGCATGTTTTAATAGTTCTTTGTTGTGTGTTAGAACTTAGAACTTAGATCCCTATATTAATTGACCTTTCCAATTTTCAAGTTAATTTGTGAAACTTTATGAGTTTACCAGTTTTAGATTTGCAAATTGAGTTTTTAATTGATTTAGTTATCCTATTTAACAGTTCTTGATTGATTGTTATTCTTTTAGTTACTGTTTTGTTCATAAAAAATGTTACATGCACACAAAACAACTGCATATGAGTTTTCACCTTTTCTTCTGTGTACATGTTTTTTCAATGTGTGATGATTGGTGATTAAAAATTGCTCGTAGGTAATTGATTGGACAACAGAGATCTGGCCAAAATTCAGGACTATAGGACCAAGCATACCATCAATGTTCTTAGACAAACGCCTTAAAGATGATGAAGAATACGGTGTGACACAATTCAAGAGCGAAGAATGTATGGATTGGCTAGACAAGAAGGCAAAAGGGTCCGTTCTATACGTATCATTCGGAAGTTTGGTTCCGCTAGACGAAGAACAAATAAGAGAAGTAGCTTATGGTTTGAGAGATAGTGGTAGATACTTCTTATGGGTAGTTAGAGCCTCAGAAGAAGCAAAACTCCCAAAAGATTTTGCAAAGAATTCAGAAAAGGGTTTAGTAGTGACATGGTGCTCTCAACTAAAGGTTTTGTCTCATGAGGCTGTTGGGTGTTTTGTAACACATTGTGGTTGGAATTCTACATTAGAAGCATTGAGTTTGGGTGTTCCTGTTATTGCTGTGCCTCAATGGTCAGATCAAGCTACAAATGCTAAGTACCTTGTTGATGTTTGGAAAGTGGGGATTAGGCCTATGGTTGATGAGAAAAAGATTATGAGAAAGGAAGCATTGGAGGATTGTATTAGGGAGTTAATGGAAAGTGATAAGGGCAAAGAGATTAGGATTAATGCTGTGAAGTTGAAGAATTTGGCTATTGAAGCTGTTAGTGAAGGTGGAAGCTCCAATAAGAATATTATAGAATTTGTGAATAGTTTAAAAGGTTATTGAACCAACCAACCACCACTACTTATTTAATTATTTGTTGTGGTGTTTCCTTGGCAAATAATGTACCACTTTAATTATTATAAAATAAGTTTTAGAGTCAGATAATTACTACTCTCCTTTCTTTGAAAAATCAATGAACAAGTTTCTGGACAAAACTGTCATTGTCCATTAATTAAACTTTGATTATAAAGTCCTGTTATTTAAATATAATACCAACTTAACTTGTTTTACAAGTTTTCACTAATTTATCCATTTGTGCTGTATTATTAAGTATTCTAATTCATAGGTTGACCCTTGAATAGCTCAAATCCAGAGAGGAAAAATTAATGGAAAATAGAATAGGCATGAGAAAAACTATGCACTGTGTGGTGCTACCATATCCAGCACAAGGTCACATGAATCCCATGATTCAATTCTCTAAGCGCTTGCAACATGAAGGTGTAAGAGTGACACTTGTCACCACCCTATTTTACTTCAAGAACATAGAGAATAATCTGAATTTGCCACATTCAATTTCACTTGAGACAATTTCAGATGGATTTGATAATGGTAGGCATGGAGAAGCACTGAATTTAAGTGTCTATTTGGAGCGTTTTGGTCAAGTGGGGCCACAAAATCTTGGTGAGCTTCTAGAGAATCATGCTAGAACAGGGTACCCTGTAGATTGCATAGTCTATGATTCATTCTTAACATGGCCACTTGATGTTGCAAGAAAATTTGGTGTGGTCGGTGCTGTTTTTCTCACTCAGAATCTACCTATAAATGCCATATGCTACCATGTCTATATTGGAAAACTGAGACATGATCATGAGGTTTCGTTACTTCCCATGTTGCCACAACTTCAACATAGTGAAATGCCTTGTTTCTTCTTTAACCATGAGGAAGATCCTGATTTTCTTCAAATGCTAAGGGATCAGTTTTCAAACATTGACAAAGCTGATTGGGTCCTTTGCAATAGCTTCTATGAGCTGGAGAAACAGGTAATTAATTAGCAGTTCATCAAGTTTTGAATGTTTTCAGTGTTTTATAACACAAATTAAATTGTGATATAGTATCTTAAACTTCTTGTTAAATATTCTTATAAAATTTTCACAAAATCACTGCAAAATAAACAAGTGTGTCTTCTTTTTGTATTATAACTAGAATGAGACCCGCGCGATGCGCGGGACAGTAAATTAATAGTAGTATATAATAAATATTCAAAATTGTTATGTTTTGTTGAAATAAATTAAATATGTGTAAATTGAAGTTAAATTTAAAAGGTGTTTTATTTTAAATAATTTGTAATACAAAAGATTTGGATGTTGGAGTTGTATAAAGTAACATTTTTATTTGGTGGTTTAATTTTTATATTTGTTTTAGTTGAGGGACTTAGTCATTTTATGTGGCGCTCGTCCTCATTTCTTTTGTTGGTTGTTAGAGTTGGTGCTTTCTTCTTTTTGTTGTAGCTAGGTTCTTGTGAAGACATGTTCTTTATGAATTGTTGATGAGTTTGATGCACTTTCTATTGTGTTATTTGGTTCAATTTTTGTATGTATGTTCTTCTTTCGAAGATGTGTCTTGAATTTATATGGTTTTCTTTCTCCTTAATTTCTTGATGGGGTGGTGCTTCAATATCATTATTTTTCTGAAATGTCATTAGATTAAAGCAGTTGTGCCCAATAAGTTTTTACCTAAAATAAGTATTTGGTTAACAACTAATAATTTGATAGATGAGATTATGAAAAGTATATTGAGTTACCTTATTGTTGGATATTGTGGTGTTTGATTATATGTGCCACAAATGTAATTGTTTCTTTTTTTTATATATGCTTTCTTCTGACACTTTTTACATTTAACACAGTTTCATCCTAATTTGTCATAAATTCGTTATAGTTGCTAAAATGTGAAGATCTTTTCCTATTCCAATATTCATTATTATCATTAGGTATATGGTATTTGAGTAAGTATGAATGTATGATGCATGTTGTGTTTTTTTTGCCATACTGATCATCAGATTTTCATTGCATGGCCATTAAATCTAATCGTTCTGCTCTGAGAATGATGCTCTATTGAGTAAGTTGAGATGTGCAGTTCGAAAATAATTTTTTTGTGCTAAATTTGATGTTATGTAAAGGACAAGAGACTTATATATGTAGTTTAAATGGTAATTTAAATACTTATAACGTAAAATTTATTATGATTAATATATTATTATGACATTTGTAATATGGATATTTTACCTTTAGTGAGTTATTATAAAAAATCAATTAATTGTTACGGTTATAAATTTATTGTATGTTTATAAAATATAATATAGGAATATGAATTCAATGTATTTGGAGGTACAAATTTATTGGATTCTATTTTAGTTTTTATTTGTATATTTATTTTTTGTTGATTTAATAGTTGATTTGGCAAGAATTGCGTAGTTGATTCTAAAATTGTGCCAAATAATAATTATTCTAAAATTGCAGTCAACATAATTATTGTAATTATATATTTAGATTTGTATCTATGCATAATGTATTTTATATGTACAAATATACGCAACAAAAGCTAAAAGTTAAACATTTTTAGTAAAAAAAGAAAATAGTTAATTAGTGTTTTGAGGTAAACATGCATGCATGATGCATCTTATATACTATAAATATATTTAATATGAAAATGTATGTCTAATATCATATATTTTTTGGTTTCGTTTTGATACTTTTTTAATAAATTTGTTTTTTTTTCAAATATTCTTTTCAAAATTTATATTGGTAAAAAAAATAATTTGTTTTTAATAATAAGTAAAAATTAAAATGATTATTTTTTTTACCAAATATACAGAAACTCGAACTCGCGACCAATATGGGAGACTATGCTATTTGAGGTATAACACATTGGCAAAAATTAAAATGATTATAATAAACATAATTATAATAATAAAATATAATTTTCATTTTTTAAACTTTTACTTTATAAATTAATTGTTGCGGTTATAAATTTATTGTATTGTTTTATACGGAAGATTAATAAAAAATATGAATTCAATGTATTGGAGGTTACAAATTTATCGGATTCTTTTTTAGTTTTTTATTTGTATATTTTATTTTTTTGCTGATTTGGAAATAATAGTTGATTTGGCAAGAATTGAGTGGTTGATTCTAAAATTATGCCAAGTGAGCAATATTGCTGACATGGCATTAGTAAGAGGAAAGAAAAGTCTCAAAAGTTGTTGTAACACTTTGATCTAAAACCTTTAATTGAATTCTGAACCTAAAATAAGTATTTGGTTAACAACTAATAATTTGATAGATGAGATTATGAAAAGTATATTGAGTTACCTTATTGTTGGATATTGTGGTGTTTGATTACATGTGCCACAAATGTAATTGTTTCTTTTTTTATATATGCTTTCTTCTGACACTTTTTACATTTAACACAGTTTCATCCTAATTTGTCATAAATTTCGTTTATAGTTGCTAAAATTGTGAAGATCTTTTCCTATTCCAATATTCAATTTATGTTATCATTAGGTATATGGTATTTGAGTAAGTATGAATGTATGATGCATGTTGTATTTTTTTCTGCCATACCTGATCATCAGATTTTCATTGCATGGCCATTAAATCTAATCGTTCTGCTCTGAGAGAATGATGCTCTATTGAGTAAGTTTGAGATGTGCAGTTCGAAAATAATTTTTTTGTGCTAAATTTGATGTTATGTAAAGGAATAATGATAAGAGACTTATATATGTAGTTTAAATGATATGGAATTTAAATACTTATAACGTAAAATTTATTATGATTAATATTTATTATGACATTTGTAATATGATATTTATTACCTTTAGTGAGTTATTTAAAAATCAATAAATTAATTGTTACGGTTATAAATTTATTATATTGTTTATAACGGTAAGACATAATAAATATAATATGAATTATGTATTGGAGGTTACATTTATTGGATTCTATTTAGTTTTTATTTGTATATTTATTTTTTTGTTGATTTAAAAAATAATAGTGATTTGGCAAGAATTGCGTGGTTGATTCTAAAATGTGCCAAATAATAATATTCTAAAATTGCAGTCAACATAATTATTGTAATAATTATATATTTAGATTTGTATCTATGCATAATGTATTTTATATGTACAAATATACGCAACAAAAGCTAAAAGTTAAACATTTTTAGTAAAAAAAGAAAATAGTTAATTAGTGTTTTGAGGTAAACATGCATCCATGATGCATCTTATATACTATAAATATATTTAATATGAAAATGTATGTCTAATATCATATATTTTTTGGTTTCGTTTTGATACTTTTTTAATAAATTTGTTTTTTTTTTAAATATTCTTTTCAAAATTTATATTGGTAAAATAAAATAGAATTTGTTTTTAATAATAAGTAAAAATTAAAATGATTATTTTTTTTTTTACCAAATATACAGAAACTCGAACTCGCGACCAATATGGGAGACTATGCTATTTGAGGTATAACACATTGGCAAAAATTAAAATGATATAATAACATAATTATAATAAAAATATTTTTCATTTTTTAAACTTTTACTTTATAAATTAATTGTTGCGGTTATAAATTTATTGTATTGTTTATAACGGTAAGATATAATAAATATAAAAATATGAATTCAATGTATTTGGAGGTTACAAATTTATCGGATTCTATTTTTTAGTTTTTTATTTGTATATTTTATTTTTTTGCTGATTTGGAAATAATAGTTGATTTGGCAAGAATTGAGTGGTTGATTCTAAAATTATGCCAAGTGAGCAATATTGCTGACATGGCATTAGTAGGAGGAAAGAAAAGTCTCAAAAGTTGTTGTAACACTTTGATCTAAAACCTTTAATTGAATTCTGAACCTAAAATAAGTATTTGGTTAACAACTAATAATTTGATAGATGAGATTATGAAAAGTATATTGAGTTACCTTATTGTTGGATATTGTGGTGTTTGATTACATGTGCCACAAATGTAATTGTTTCTTTTTTTATATATGCTTTCTTCTGACACTTTTTACATTTAACACAGTTTCATCCTAATTTGTCATAAATTTCGTTTATAGTTGCTAAAATTGTGAAGATCTTTTCCTATTCCAATATTTATTATCATTAGGTATATGGTATTTGAGTAAGTGATGTATGATGCATGTGTTTTTTTCTACCATACCTGATCATCAGATTTTCATTGCATGGCCATTAAATCTAATCGTTCTGCTCTGAGAGAATGATGCTCTATTGAGTAAGTTTGAGATGTGCAGTTCGAAAATAATTTTTTTGTGCTAAATTTGATGTATGTAAAGGAATAAGAGACTTATAGTAGTTTAATGATATGGAATTAAATACTTATAACGTAAAATTTATTATGATTATATTTACATTTGTAATATGGATATTTATTACCTTTAGTGAGTTATTTATAAAAATCAATAAATTAATTGTTACGGTTATAAATTTATTGTATTGTTTATAACGGTAAGACATAATAAATATAGGAATATGAATTCAATGTATTTGGAGGTTACAAATTTATTGGATTCTATTTTAGTTTTTTATTTGTATATTTTATTTTTTTGTTGATTTAAAAATAATAGTTGATTTGGCAAGAATTGCGTGGTTGATTCTAAAATTGTGCCAAATAATAATTATTCTAAAATTGCAGTCAACATAATTATTGTAATAATTATATATTTAGATTTGTATCTATGCATAATGTATTTTATATGTACAAATATACGCAACAAAAGCTAAAAGTTAAACATTTTTAGTAAAAAAAAAAATAGTTAATTAGTGTTTTGAGGTAAACATGCCTGCATGATGCATTTTATATACTATAAATATATTTAATATGAAAATGTATGTCTAATATCATATATTTTTTGGTTTCGTTTTGATACTTTTTTAATAAATTTGTTTTTTTTTTTCAAATATTCTTTTCAAAATTTATATTGGTAAAATAAAATAGAATTTATTTTTAATAATAAGTAAAAATTAAAATGATTATTTTTTTTTACCAAATATACAGAAACTCGAACTCGCGACCAATATGAGAGACTATGCTATTTGAGGTATAATACATTGGAAAAAATTAAAATGATTATAATAAACATAATTATAATAATAAAATATAATTTTCATTTTTTAAACTTTTACTTTATAAATTAATTGTTGCGGTTATAAATTTATTGTATTGTTTATAACGGTAAGATATAATAAATATAAAAATATGAATTCAATGTATTTGGAGGTTACAAATTTATCGGATTCTATTATTTAGTTTTTTATTTGTATATTTTATTTTTTTGCTGATTTGGAAATAATAGTTGATTTGGCAAGAATTGAGTGGTTGATTCTAAAATTATGCCAAGTGAGCAATATTGCTGACATGACATTAGTAGGAGGAAAGAAAAGTCTCAAAAGTAATATAGTGTATGCTTATGTATCTACTTTTATATATTAAAAATAGATGCTAAAAAAGGGAAAAAATGGAGTTAACTTAAAGTAGAGATTAACTGTTCGTACTAATTTAGTCTTTGAGATTTCAATTACACTATTTTAGTTCTTCAGATTCAAAAAAAAAATGCACCAAGTTAGTCTCTCCCAACTTTAGGTCACATTTAATGAAAAAATGGTTAAGACAAACTTGCTACATTTTTTTAATCTAAAGGATTAGAGTAGTGCAACAGTAATCTCAAGAACCAGCAAATTGTTAATTTTAGAGATTACTTTGAGATTTAACTGAAAAAATTAATACTTTCAAATATTAAAATTAGGTTTAATTATTTTGTTGGTCCCTATAGTTTCATTGAATTTTCAATTAGGTTCTTATACTTTTTTTTGAGTCCCTATACCATATTAGATTTTATAGTTAAGTCTTTACCAAGACAAAAACGTTTGAATTAACAGAATATTTTATTAAACAAAACGAATATGCCTAACACGGTCACGGTAGAGACTTAGTTACAAATTTGATATAGTATATAGACCTAATTAAAAAGAAAAAAAGTATAGGAATCTAATTGAAAATTTGGTAAAGTTATAAGAACTGACAGAGTAATTAAACCTTTAAATTATAGAAAGAAAAAAAAATCAATTCTCACATAAAAATAGTGAATTTCTATTTTCACATGTACTTTCTTGTGTGTTAGTATGTTAGAATTCATGAATTTTCATCAATTAAGCCATTTCTTTGTGGGTTGCTCTTCCAATAACTTTTTTTCTCTTCATGCAATACTTAGTGATTGAAAATTATTTTTAGGTGACTGATTGGACAATGAAGATTTGGTCCAATTTTAGGACTATAGGACCAAACATACCGTCTATATTTTTGGACAAACGACTCAAAGATGATGAAGACTATAATATCACACAGTTCAAGACCCAAGAATGTATAACATGGCTAGACAATAAGCCAAAATATTCAGTTGTTTATGTATCATTCGGAAGTTTAGTTTCACTTGATGAGGAACAAATGAAAGAAGTAGCATGTACTTTGAAACATAGCCAAAAATATTTTTTATGGGTGGTTAGAGTATCTGAAGAAGCTAAACTCCCAAAAGATTTTGCAAAGAATTCAGAAGAGGGTTTAGTAGTAACATGGTGCTCTCAAGTAAAGGTTTTGGCACATGAAGCTATAGGGTGTTTTTTACACTACAAGAAAAGCGCTCCTTAGCAGCGCCCAAATTCCAGCGTCTCCCCAAACCGCTGCAGGTTGATGGAGGAGCTGCGGTTTTAGTAGCGGATCTTGGGTCCGTCAAAGACCGGACTCCATAGCTGCGGTTTTGTGCCTCAAACGCAGCAAATCACATAAATCTCTTCTGTGACAAAATAACCAAGGATTGGAGGAAACCAGATCCAATTTCCCTCGTTTACGCGCGAACCCAAAAGGGGGCAAAGGCGCCAATCACCAGGATCCAAGACTCACAGCTTTTGCGGGCCCGCGGTATACATTCCTTCCATCAGCTGCAGCCGCCAATCGTTCTGGGTCACAGATTTGTTGAAGCTGCCCCATATCTCCTGCGTGCGAAAGGAGGGTTGATACGCACGTCCGTTGTTCGTTCCTCCGCCGTGCACGTCCCGGTGTCCTCGCGAGGCTTCCCGTCCGCCCCGGTGTCGTCATCCTCAACCTTCTCCCCATACCCTGTTCTGCGCCGCTCGACCGCCCTCTCTCCTCGCTGTCAGGTCAGCTCTCTCCCCCTTTTGTTGCTCTTCCAATTTCATGTGTTGGTCTGGTACCTTTGTTTGAATTGAATAATTTTGATTGTTGATCGGATCTATCTGTACCAAATTTGTTTACCCATCAGTTTCCAATTTGGTCCCTAAACTGGTTCGAACCTCAGTCCCAATTCGGTCCCTAATCTATCCCCAATTTAATTATTCCCAATTCTTTGCTGAAAATATATGGATGATAATGGCTGCAATGTGAGGATGGATGTTAGGCTAGCTATATAGTTTGATTTGCTACTCAAAACCACTTAAAGCCATGTTATGTAAGTGTGTTTTTATTTTAAAAAGTCTGACTCTGAAATGTATCCACATAAGTATAATTCTGGCTGTGAATTGAGTATTTTTACTGCTATTTTATCTTAACATATAACATTATTTAAACCCAGTCGTGAAAAATTAAGATTTGTTTGGTTGATTGAAGATTAAGCATGAACTTAATTGGTTGTAGAAAATGTTAAGTTCATATTAACTTACTAGTCAAAACTTAATTTGGGATTATGTGTTCCACTCATAGGTTGGACTCTGCACCCTTTTGAGTTATGATGACCATTTCCTATTCTACTACTTTTAACTAAGGTTTATATTTTAGATTGATTCAGAAACTTTTTGTTTTTGTACTTTCTTTTTCCCTTTTTGTTTTTGGTATGACCTGCCACTTGCATATTGCACAAAAGGTACATTTGAATAAGATAATGACTTGGGAGTGATCAACTAAACGTAGAACTACTACTCTTTCTTATATTACTACCGAACCAAACAAAACCAAAATTCAACCAGACCCTTAACTACCCTATAGTGTTTTTCTTTAATTTGTGTTCCTAAGATATGTTCTTATGTTTCAATGTCACAAAAACAAAACACAAGGAATAAAATTCCGGATAATTTAAGCTAAAAAATTGAATAGGGTTTAAAATTATACATATGTCTTAAATTAGAATTAGTTACATGTCAAATTTTTATTCTGACTGTGAATTGAGTATTTTTGCTGCTATTTCATGATAAACTTGCATGACTTATAATACCTGGATTATAAGATTTTTAGCCAACTATCTAAATTCTCATCACAGTCATCCTCATTTTTCATAGATACTAAGACCAAAATTAAATTTCATAGAGAATATAAAGGAGAAGGTGCTTTATTTCTCATAGAGCCATCGAATTAAACTTTTACAAAAAACCTGTAACAAGAATAGTTATTTAATAAAAGAAACACCTTCAAATAAAAATGTTTATAGTCATTAACCATAACAGTGCAGAAATACTATTCAACTAAAAGAATACAATTTGACTTATATACATGTTTAGTTCTAAAAGCCTTGCTCATACCTCTGTAAGTAACAAACACCAATCAACTCTTCAACCATCAATTTAACTTATTATTTATATAAGATTATAATTGGAATTTCATGTTTCCTAGAATATGCTTAAAGAAATATTCTGTTTAATAATTAAGCTGTATGCATGTGTCTTGAAGTGTTATTTTACTGTTAATTAATTGATAAAACAAGCAGTGGAAGTTTTGAACTATATGGTGATAAGATTCTATCGAGTTTGCTTTCTTATAAAGTCATGCCTTTTGTATTTTGCGTCTTTTTTTTTGAATGATTAAAAAGGAAATAGTTAAATTAAAATGTGAAATTACAGGAGTGTGGGATAAAATGACATTGAGAGAGGTAGATTACCCTGATTTTGTTATTGAAATGTATCCATAGGCGGTGCATCTTTTAGTTTGTCACTTACAATGTATATATAATTATTTTATTTATTATAGAAATTGAAAATGGGACAGAAAATATTTAGTATTGTTTCTCTGAGCTATTAAAACGACCCAGCAACCATTTCATATCCTGCCTATTCTAATATTGATTTGTTAAATAATATGTTACACTGAGCTTCTGCTACATGTCTTTTAAGTATTGTTAGCGCCACAAGGTTCTATTATGCCATTATATTGAGGCTGAGGACCTAATTTATACCTTTCTCCCTTTTATTTTTCATTTACCTTTTTGTTCCCCTTTGGGTCAACATAATCCCTTCCTAGTTTTCCTTGGTTTGACAACAGCCCAATGTTATTTTTTGGTTTGGGTTGGCAGATGTTGTAATGTTTACGTTAGTTCAAGAATCAAGATATCTCTGCATGTTATTTTCATAGATCTGACCCTTGAAGAAAACATTAGAGGCCGTCCACCGGGAATTACTGCGGATCATTGGAGATGGTTCCTTGATTATCGCAACAGTGAAGAAACAAAGGTAGTTTATTTCTATCTCATTTTAAAAAATCTATTTATGTAATATTGAGTTAGTCAAAAATAGTGTCTAGTAGCACTTATGTTTGATGGGATAACAGAGAAGTGTAGGAAAAATGCTGAGAATCGATCGAAGCAGTTATATACTCATACTGGCGGATCGAAAAGCTTAGCAAGGCTCGAAGAAGAAGAGGTAATTTATTCTTAACCTACTTTTTGAACATTCTCTATATAGACCTATTAATTATTTAAGCTATATTGTTGCAGTCGGAACGAGAGGGGCGTCCAGTTGGTAGGGGGAGTTGTTTGTCTTAACGCACAAACGATCTAATGGATCCTATATCAATGATGCAGCCCGGGCTATTGGTGTAAGTAAAGTGTTGGAAATTGAAATGTTGTTTCTCATATGTTTTGTTTGTTAAAATTGTGTCCAAAGTTTCTTTGGTTAGCAATTAGCTAATAAATGCTTGTGTTTGCTTATCTAATTGTGTAGGAAAGAATTGTGGAGATTGAGCAACATGATGAATCATCTAGAGTGTTGTCTCAGAGTGATTCACTTGCTCAAGCTCTTGGCAAGGAGCACCCAGGTAGAGTGCGTGGCATGGGAATTGGACCGACTGCTAGTCAAGTGTTCGGTTCAAATTCAACTCAACCGAGCGTTGGAACTCAAAGGGAGGAGACCCAAAGGGTGTTGCTTGAACTACAAGCAGAGCTGGCGACTGAGAAATTAAAAAGGAAGGCAATGGAGGATGAAGTAGCAGCCGAGAAGACGAGACGGCAGGCAATGGAGGATGAAGTAGCAGCCGAGAAGACGAGACGGCAGGCAATGGAGTCTGATTGTGTCTAGTTTCGAGGGCAAGGCGGGGAGCTACCACCAAACGTGGCTGCATGGATGAGTTCAGTAGAGGGACAGAGTAGAGAGTAGATCTAGGAATTTGACATTTATTCTTTAAGTTAAATATAAACTTTTTTTGTTGATTATGCAACTCTTAGGAATACACTTTATTGATATTTTGGATTTAATGAATAATTTTATCAATTTTGATTTTTTCTTCTCCCATCAATTTAGTCATTTAGTTAAAAAATAATGAAGTTTTCTAATCAGAAATTTTTTTAAAAACAGCCAAAAAATAATACGGTAATTAAAAGAGGGCTGATTTTCGGTGCAAAATACAGTCATTTTGCTGCCATTTTAGACGGAATATAGCGGCGGTTATCAAATTGCCGAATATGAATTTAAATTTTGGAAGAATCGAATAGCGCGGTTTTGAAATCGCCGTAGAATACATTTTTCAAAACACAACGGTCAAGAGAACAGCAGCGGTTCAAAACCGCCGGAAAATGCATTCGAATTTCCTGTTAGCCAAATAGCGGCGGTTTTAAACCGCCGCTAAATCAAACGACGCCAATCAAGTGGTTTCCCAGCGGTTGTGCCAGCGGTTCAACAAAACCGCTGCAAAATCAAATGTCCACGCCCTATACAGCAACGTTTTCTGAACCGCTGGTAATTCATTTTGCGGCGGTTAAAAACCGCCGCTAGTGCTCCTGAAAACCGCTGCTAAGCGGCGGATACGCTGTAGTGTTAACACATTGTGGTTGGAACTCTTCAATAGAAGCATTAAGTTTAGGAGTTCCGGTTATTGTTTTACCACAATGGTCAAACCAAGGAACAAATGCTAAGTATCTTGTGGATGTTTGGAAAGTGGGAATTAGACCTATGGTTGATGACAAAAAGATTATGAGAAAGGAAGCATTGGAGTATTGTATTAGAGAATTAATGGAAAATGAGAAGGGCAAAGAGATTAAGATCAATGCTATGCAATGGAAGAATTTGGCTATTCAAGCTGTTAGTGAAGGTGGAAGCTCAAATAAAAATATTATAGAATTTGTCAATGGTCTATTTCATGTGCAAACAAAAATTCATGAGCCAACCATTTCTCTTTAATTATATATTGTTGACTAATTGTGGTGTTCCTTGTAATATGTACCATTTTATAATAGATTTGAAGAAAGTTTAAGAATATAACTTGATCCGCTTAATATAACTCGGTAAAAATTTAATATATAACTCGGTTTAAGAAAGTTTTCATTTTTCCTTGTGCTTTGGATCACATTAAGTGTGATATTCTCTTAATATTTTTGGAGAAGAAGAAGAATGGATCATTATGAAGAGTTAGGAATCAATTAAAACTATATAAAGAAAGAGGAAGTAAATTAAATTTAAATTGTAATTTTACCAACTTAATTAACTATTATACAATACTATGACACATTAACATTGTTACAGCTGGGTGATCATCAAAAATAAGTTTAGGAATTATTATAGTATTTGAAACTCGACTTAAAAAATTATTATAATAAAATCAGAATTTTAAAAATCAAATTGAATAATTATGTAAATTTTAAGACTATTATCAAAATTTACTCATTCTATTGTTCTCAATTTTCACATATTTGGATACGTGCACTGGATGCGTGCGCCACGGGTTCCACGTGGTTCTTATTTCTTTTGTTTATTTTAAAATTTTGACAATTGCTTTGAGAAATTTTTAATTTGTATATGATTGTGTTTGAGGTGAATTATAGAAAAACTGTGTAGTTTAATTATTTTTTCGAATATGGTGCACTTTAAAATTTTTCCCGGCAAGTTTTTTACTGATAATATTAGCGGTGATAACGGGACGGATAGAGACAGGTTTTTGTTCTATCTGATTTCGTCCTGTCATACAATAATTTGCATAAAATTCGTCCCACTTTTATTCGTAGGTAGTAAAATATTAAACCCTAATTCGTTTCTACGGGTACCTGTCCCGCCTTTACCTACCCCTAGTAAAATTAAATTTCAAAATTTATATAACCAACATCACATACATAACATAAATTAAAGTAAAAATTTAAATATGATACAATATTATTAATTATTTACTAATTATTTTACATATATTATATATATTATATATATAGCGGGACGGATAGGGGCGAGTATTACCTAAAGCCGACCCCGCCCCCCGCCCCCGCCCCTCCCCCTCCCAAAAATCCGTCCCGCTAAAAATTCGCCCCGGTGCAGAGCGAGTAATTACCCATCCCGAGCGGATAGGGATGGAGTAGGTACCCACAGATTCGGATGGTATTGGCATCCCTAAATAATATGCTTCTAGCGCTATTAAAATTGGCCTCCTGTGTTTTTTTTATATATAAAAAAGGGTCAATTCTATTTTTTAAAAAAAATAAAAAAAATAATTAGTTCCAATGAATTCGCATTTTTTTTACTGAGTTTTTCGTTTTGAAAATGTTTTGACAATTTCTAATTATCCTTCATGTTTTCGAAAAATTACCAACAATTTCCATCTTGATAATGATACCAATATAATATAAGAATAGTGATAAGATTAATTTGGTTAGTTATAAAAAAGAATGTGTTGTCTTCTTGAAGAAATAGAAAATTTCTTTTGTATAAATATTACTCTTATATTAGTAACTAGTGACAACCAATAATATAATTCTGTAAAATTCATTTTCACATGCAATTTTATTCTTTATACACAAATTCTATCATGGTATCTAGAGTTTAGGTTCAAGATTCATGATTGCTTTAATCCCTTTCTTATCTACTACTTTTTTTTCCTCTACCAACCTATCAATTTTCATCATTGACAAACTCAATGAAAATACACATTACATATGGTAGCAACTGGCTCTCCATGTAATCAATGCAAATAGATTAAGTAATCATCTTGATGCAACCAAAATTTCAGCTCAATTTGATAGTGAGGCTGCACGTCTTGCTGGAACTGAAGCTGCTGCTTATATCGAATGGAAAATGAAAGATGACAGCTTCATGACATGGCTTAGATTGTGCTTATGCTCATCAAGTGTGGACAAAGATTCAAGATTATTTCGCTAAAATGTTCAAAATTCGTATTCAACAATTAAAAATTCAGTTTAACACAATCCGCAAATAAGGTCTTTTTGTAAAAGAATATCTCAAACAAATTAGAGAAGTTGTTGATACTTTGGCCTCTATTGGACATGTATTATCTCTTGATGATCATGTCACAACCATAACCGGATGTCTAACTAAGGAGTATGCATTATACATATCCTCCATCATGACCAAATCTGATTCACTTTCTTTGATTGAGATTGAAGGTTTATTACTAGCACATAAAGCAATGTTTGAAAGATTTAGAAAAATTGAATTAGGTGTAGTTCATGCAAATTACACCCATACACAAGATCAATTTGGTAGAGGATCTTCAAGACCACCCTTTGGAGGACGCAGAGGACGCGGTGGAAGGTCCTATACTAGCAGATTTTTCAATTTTGATCAACGACTCGGTGTCAAGTGTGTTATCGATTTAGCCATACCGGATATCGCAATGACTTGTTTCCACTGATTTGATTCTTCTTATCAACAATCTACCATGAATCCATCTCAGGCTCCACCACCTCCACCATCCACTTTTCATAATCTCAGGACATACTTGGCTACTCCTTCAACATTTTTTTTTATTCAATGTGGCTACCTGATACTGGTGCTAGCCATCATGTCACTGGCGATGCTCAGAATCTGCTATCGTCATCTGAATATAATGGCTCAGAACAAATTATGTTAGGTAATGATAAAGGTGCGAGTATTATACATTATGGTAAAAATTATTTGATTAATCTTGATATATACTCATAGAACTTTCTTGTTGGATAAACTCTTGCATTCACCTGACATTGCACACAATCTTATTAGTGTAAGAAATTTTGCAACTGATAACAACTGTTATTTTGAACTCCATGCTGATTTTTGCCTTGTTAAATCTCAGGAAACTCAGGAGGTTCTACTCCAAGAAATACCTAGATAAGGAATTTATGTGTTTGAACGTGTTGTTGTATCTTGTTCTAGTCTAAATAATATTTCCGCTAATCTAAATTCTAGTGATCATATACACAGGGTGTAGGGGTGTTCATGAGTCGGGTAAAAATCGGGTTTGTTCTGACTTACACCCGACCTTAAATATACATCGAGTCTATTTTTAGACCCTAACCCGACTTTAGACCTGATGAAACCTAAATATTTTCGGGTCACAACTATACCGGGTCCAAACCGGGTGAAAACCGGGTCTTTAAAGTTTTAACAATAATTATGAAGAAACTTATTTATGATGCACTTATTTATAAAGAAGAAACTTGTTACCAAAAAGTTGATATCTATATTTGAACTTGAATCTGTCTATGAATTCTAATTTGATGCTTTTTTGATCAATTTTCTAATTCAACAAGTATGATTAAAAATAAAACAATAAGCTTATAATTAATATAACATAATATTAAAATTAATTTAAAAAATATATATCTTTTTTAGTTCCCTTAGGGTGCACATGAGTCGGGTGAAGCTGAGTTCACCTTGACCCGGCTCGAAATAATGACCGGATCTATTTTTTAGACCCTTACCCAACTCTAGACCCGGTAAAATCATACCAAATCAACCCTTAAAATGTTCGGGACCGGGCCGGGTCATGAACACCCCTACTAGGGTGTTTCTTGCAAAATATGATTCTTATAACTTGTGGCACCATCGACTAGGCCATTGTTCCTCAAAAATAATTCTGAGTGTAACGAATAAATGCAATATGCATGTCTCTTCTAATATTGTTCCATCTAATGTGTGTGAATTTTGTTGCAACGCAAAGATGCATCTTCTTCCTTTTAATCTTGATAAATATAATCACACTGCTCCTTTAAATATGGTTTACTCATATTTATGGACCTGCTCTGGTAACTTTATATCATGGTTTCACTTATTATATCTCTTTTGTTGATGTCTTTAGTAGGTATACTTGTATATATTTGCTGCATTCAAAGTCTCAAGTTTTTCAGGCTTTATTGCAATATAAAACTATGTTAGAGAAACATACATGTTTCAAGCTTAAGCGATTTCAAACCAATCATGGGTACGAGTATTTGTCACAAACTTTTACACAATATCTCGCTGATCAAGGCTTGTCCATATACGCATTAACAAAATGAAAGGGCTCAGCTCAAGCATCGCCACATCACAGAGACTGATTTGGCATTGCTTGCTATAACATCTCTTCGCTTAAATTACTGGGATGATGCTTTCCTCTCAGCCACATACATCATCAATCGTCTTCCATCTCCCAATACAAACTTGGTAATTCCTTTTGAACTTATGCATTTTAGAAAATCAGATTATGAATTTTTGTGAGTGTTTGGTTGTGCATATTTTTCATGCTTAAAACCTTATTCTCAAATAAAATTAAATTTCAAATCTCAATTATCGATTTTTCTCGGACATGCTCCTCACGATAAAGGGTATAAGTTCCTTACAAAGTCCGACAAAATCATTATCCCTTGCCATGTGATTTTTGATGAGCAACACTTTTCTTATGCAGAATTATTTTTCACTGATTCTGTCCCTGAGACCAAAATCTATTTTCCTCATATATCTCTTGTTTTTTTTTTGGGCACTACCACCTCTACTGTACCATCTAATTCAACCCTTAATTTATCCTTTGATTCTTCTCACAATTTACCTACACCAACCATAGAGAACGAGGGACTTATAAATCATCCTCACAATAATCAAAGTCTTGATTCTATTTCTCATCCTATAGACACTATGTTTCCACCAACTACACTCCTACTGTCCTCATCTAATCCTTCTTTTTCTAATAATCAACTTTATCCTTGTAGTATTTTTATCTTAGATATCGAGATACAATTTGGTAGTGTACTTAAGCCTCATATTAAACCCAATCATCATCCTATGCAAACTAGATTGAAATTGGGTATTAGTAAACCCAAGTTATATCACACATTGGTAACTTCTCAACTTGATTTGATTAATAATATTTCCTCTAATGTGACTCAAGCTTTACAATCTGAACATTGGTATCAAGATATGATTGAAGAGCTAAATGCTCTATACAAGATCAATACATAGTCTATTGTTGCTACACCTACAAACACTAAAATGATAGCCTACAGAGAGATATTTGTCATTAAACGCTATTCAAATGGTGAAATCATGAAGTATAAGACAAAATTAGTTGTCAAAGAAAATCATCAAATAGAGGGCATTGACTATGATCAAGTTTTTGCTCCCATTATCAAATCTACAACTATTCGGATTATTTTTACAATTGCATTGAAAAATCAATGACAAATTCGCCAATTTAATTTTAACAATGTATTTATTAATGGAGACAATGATTCAATGAACTTATTTTTATGAAACAACCACCATGTTTTATACAAGGTGATGTTGCCCAGGTTTGTAAATTACACAAGTCCTTATATGGACTCAAGCAAGCTCCAAGATCATGGTTTCTTAAACTTTCTTCTACTCTAGCACAATTTGAATTCATTAAAACTAGGTGAGATCATTCTTTATTTACTAAACATGATGGTGATCTTATCTTATATATCCCTATTTATGTTGATGATATATTAATTACTGAAAATGATTCTCAAGTCATACAATCCATTATTGATAAATTAAACCATGTCTTTTTTCTCACGGACCTAGGTGAATTTAACTTCTTCCTAGGAATAAAAGCATACAAATTAGAATCTGGTATTGTCCACCTTTCTCAAATAAAATATATTAGTGACCTTCTTCAAAGAGTGGGTATGAAAGATTCTAAAGCAGTTCCTACACCCATGACTACCTTTGTTAAGTTGTCCAAAAATAGAGAGGATGAATTTGAAAATCCTTTTTTTTATAGGTCGATCATGGGCTCCCTTCAATATGCTACTCTCATCTATCTTGACATAGCTTTTTTGGTAAATAAATTGTGTCAATATATGTAGAGACCTCTCATTAGCCATTGAAAATGTGTTAAGAGATTAGTTAAGAGATTATTACGCTACCTCTCTAGAACTATTACTCATGGTCTTGTATTTCATGCTAGCAATGACTTACATTTATTTGTTTTTTCAGACTCTGATTAGGGCTCGGATTTGGATGACCGTTGTTCTGCATGTGGTTATAGCATTTATATGGGATCAATTTTGTCTCATGGTCAAGTCGGAAGCAAGCATCCGTTAGTAGATCAAGCATGGAGGCCGAATACCGCGCTCTTGCTGCTGCAAAATCGGAAATTATTTGGATCCAAAATTTGTTACAAGAATTGAGAGTGAAGATTACATTAACACCAACTTTATACTGTGACAATGAGAGTGTTGTCCTTTTGTCCGCAAATCTAATTTTACACAGCAAAATCAAGCATTTCGGGTCTAACAAATAAGCACGGTATATATTTCGGGTCAGATTTGAGTCACATCAAACCCGATTTTACCCAATCCATAAACACTCCTACCTATTTCCTTGAATTTATTCACAAAGTTTACTACCAAATTTAAACTTTGCTCCTAAAGTCACCTTAATTTTGAAGGGAGCTATAATGATATCAGTATAATACAAAAATAATGGTAAAATTAGTTTGGTTAGTTATAAAAAAAAAGTAATGTCTTCTTGAAGAAATAGAAAATATCTTTTATATAAATACTACTTTTATATTAATAACTAATGACAAGCAATAATACAACTTTGTAAAATTTATTTTCACATGCAATTTTACTCTTTATACATAAATTTTTATCACATTTTAAGGATTTCACCGTCATTAAATCATATTAAAATTTGTTATCCTTGCTTTGAAATCCCTTAAAATATAAATGGTAAACTATTCTTTCTAACTTTATAATATGTAATTGGTTCACGTATAATTCATTAAGTAACAGCAGTAACTAAAATTTGTTTAAATTATAATCAAAATCTTAACTAAAATCAAAATTTTTTTATCAAGTATTCTATTTCAAATGGTAAATCATGTTTTGTAATCTGTAAAAAAATTAACTTAAATTTATAATTTATGTTTGAAATTTAACTCAACTAAAATTAAAAAGAGAGAGAAAAAAGAGCATAAGTTACATTATTTTGATACAAAAGATAGAAATATAAAAATTAATATTTTTATATTTTATTTAATAATAAATTAAATATAAATAAAATGTAATAAAAGATTTGATTTATCTTTTTTTTCCGTAAAAATTTAGAAAAAAAATAGAATGTTATAAAATATAATTATAAAAAATTAATGATAACAATATATATTTTTTATTTTTTTATAAAAAATGTAAAATATACTATTTTAATATTTTAGAATATAATATTTATATTTATGTTTTATCTATCAAAAATAGTTTTATGATTTTATATCTATATTTTAAGGTGAGAATTCAGGTGACTTCACGTAAAATTAATAGTTGAAAATTGTTAGATGAAAATTTTGTCCAACTTTTTAAATTATTTAATAACTCTTAACTATCAATTTTATATAAAATTAATTATACTTGAGTTTTCACTATATTTTAATATCTTATAAACAAACCCAGAGAATAATAAGAATTTAGATGAGTGTGATGAATTCAGGCGAAACCCATCCAACTGCGTCACTTTCCTCTCGCAAGATTAAATCATTTTTGTGTAAGGGAGTTGATAAACTCCAATTTTGTGGTTTATCTTGTACTTAATTTAGGAAATTTCATCAATTTTTCTCACATTTATTCAATGAAATAGCATGGTTTTGCAATTTTTCCTAATTTTGCGCTTAAGTGTGAAAACATGCTTTTTAACTCCTTAAATTGGTGATTTTTAATTCACTTTAATTTCATTCGATGCCTTGATGTGTGTTTGTTGAGTGATTTCAGATTTATAAGGCAAGTATTGGATGGAAGAAGTGAAGAGAAAAGCATGCAAGTTGGAGAATTCATGGAAAATGAAGGATTTGGAGTGCATACATCGATGCGCACGCGTGGCATGACGCGCACGCGAGAAGATGAGGTCGCCAGGCGACGCGTACGCGTGGGAAGGAAAAACGCCAGACGACGCGTACGCGTGGTCCATGCGTACGCATCACAGCAGGCACGTGACCTCATTAAAGTGAAAACATTGGGAGCAATTTTTGAGCTGCCCAGACCCAAATCCAACTCATCCCTAAGGCTATTTCATGCAGAATTCAAGCTTGAACAAAGGGGGAGCACTTAGTTGTAGATTAACATCATGTAGGTTAGTTTTCTAGAGAGAGAAGCCCCCTCTTCTCTCTAGAATTAGGGTTCTTAAGTCAATTACATCCTAGATCTAGTTTTAATTTCTTATTTTCATCCTGTTTCTTCTACATTCTCATGCTCTAGTAGTTCAATTCTCTAGTTTCTTAGTGTTAATTTTCCTTTGATGTCACTTTTATGTTTGTGAATGCTCTTATTGGATCTTAATTCCTTTTTAATGCAATTTTATGTTTTCATATCTCTTTATGTTTATCTTAGTTGCTATTGTGATTTCTTACTCATGTAGTTATAGCTTTCAGTAATTCTTGCAATTTGTGATGTTTACTTTTATTGCACCCTATGTGTTTGTTAAAATGTTTTCTCTAGTTATTGAGTAGTTTTCTTTACTCTTGGCCTAGGCTAAGGGAATTGAGTGACCTTGAGTCATTGTGTCTCATTGAATTTGTGATTTGAGAATCCTATGTGGTCAATTTGATAACCATTGACACTAGCCTACTACTAAGTCAATTAGTAGCTAGGTTAGGACTTATGAATTGATGTTGATCAAGCCATTTGACATACTTCAAGCATAGAAGTAGACTTAATGAGCTTGGTTCCTCATAATTGTCAATACATGGTTTGTAGACAAGGATGGTAATCTCAATTTTCAAGTTTTAGCCAAGAGTTTCTTTCCTTTATTTTATTAGTTCTTATCATTTACTCTCTTGTTACTTACTTTTCTTGCCCTTTTACCAAATCAAACCCCCTTATTCTTTATAGCCAATAATTGATCACTTCATTGCAATTCCTTGTGAGACGACCCGAGGTTTAAATACTCCGGTTAATTCTTATTGGGGTTTGTACTTGTGACAACCAAATATTAAAATTTGATGTGAGGATTATCATATCAGTTGGTTTGGGGCTATGCTTACAACGAAGTTCTTATTTCTATAAGAGAAATTCTAGACCGACAATAATTTTTTCTATCAGGAGTATACCCATTTTGGTTCTCAAAGAATTTTAGACTAGACACTTTAGTTTCCAACTAAAATTAATTACTCAATTGGTCCCTAACAATTAACTCCGTTAGTCACTTAGGTCCTTTACTCCGTCAACTCTAATGGAGGATAAAATAGTTCCTGACAACTCTAACAGGGGACAAAATAGTCCCTAATCTCCTTTGTTCGGAAACAACACTATTCTCTCCTAATTTTCATCATATCTCGCATAACACTAACAATCTAACACTGTAACTTCAAGCTACACAATGCACACTCTACAATTTCAATGTTCACAAAAAAAAAAAATTCTCAACTTGTTCTCAACCAATTCATACTTAGGAAACTAAAGACTATGTCTCTCAACTACTTGTCGTCTTTGATGAATCCCATGAATCTAGACAGCAGGTCTGATTTGTTAAGACTCGTCGTCGTTGTTGCCATCTCCCTCCTCCTCTGCCCTATCATCTCCATGACCACGTTGTCCACCACTTTGATCGCTTCCTTCAACTTCTTTTTCAAACCAATGTTCAGTAATCGCTTTAATTTTCATATGAGTGGCAACGGCGATATTACTCGTTGTACTGATAGCTTGGATGCGAGGTTGAAGCTGTCTGCCAACTTGGACTCCAAGAAAGAAGGAATGAAGCACTCGGTGTCTATTACAAATGAGAATTTGCATATGATGTCGAAGGAGAATCTTCTCATGATGTCCAAATGTCCAACAATCTATATTGTTTGCCAGAGAGTGAAGAAAGACATGCCTTTGGAGTAGTTGTGGAATAATGTCGTGGACGATGTCGGGATTGGAGAAGAACAGTGTTGTTTTTGAATAAAAGGGGTTAGAGATCATTTTGTCCCTTATTAGAGTTGTCAGGGATCATTTTGTCCCCTGTTAGAGTTATCATGGGTCATTTTGTCTTTCGTTAGAATTGACGGAGCTAAGGACCTAAGTGACTGACGAAATTAATTGTTAATGATCAATCGAATAATTAATTTTAGTTAAAGACTAAAGTATCTAGTCTAAAATTTATTGAGGATCAAAATAGGTATATACTCTTGTGTAAGGTCTCTCTTTTATCAAGGTTCCGTTTTAAATAGGCCCACCTAAATTGTTGTTGCTTTCCACGGATGAAAATGAAATGAGAGTGAAAGAAATGCATCCACCTGAACTGTGTGCATGTTTGATATGTGTTCTTAGCCAGAAGCCCATAAAGACCCAACAAACGGTCCTACACATAACCATCACATCATATCAAAATTGATGTAAAAAAAAAAAACACACAAATAAATTTCTAACTTTTTCACTTGAAAATGAATATATTTGTTTAATTAAAAATATAAAAATATTTGTTATTTTTTAAAATATAAGGCATGTAAATTTTTTCAAAAAATCTATTCATCATCATATATTTTAAATAAAAGAACTTAGAATAGTTTGCGTTTTAGAAAATCACAAATATTTTTATATTTTTAATTAATAAAAATTTATTTATTTTCGTATTAAAAAATTAAGAATTAGAGTAAAGGATATTTTTGTCTTTGACCTTTTTTTTCGCAGACATTTTCGTCCTCAAGGAATGAAAAATACATTCAAGTCCCTGACTCCTGAAAAACGTGGACATTTATGTCATTCCGTTGAATTCAGCCATTTGCACTGAACGGAAAAGGATGAGCTGGCAGAGATGGCGTTGAGGTGGCCGTAACGGAGGACAGGTGGCATGGAGCATTTCATAACAGGACATATAAGTCCCTGGAGACAAAAACGACGCCGTTTTTGAAACCTCCCCCAATTTCTCTGTCTTTTCTTCTTCCTTCGTCCTTTTTCCCTTCCATTCTTCTTTCTTGGCCCCTGCCTCCATCACCGCCGCACAGCGGCACCTCCGTCAGCCACCATCAACGCCGGCGAAGCTACTAGAAGCTTCCACCACCATGGCCACTTTCACCTTCTCCATGTCCCTATCATCTTTTCGTTCCTTTGTGCCCATTTGGCACCACCGTGCTCCCAACCACCGGAGCTTGGGCCTCTTTGACGTCACGCAGCGTATGAGGTTGCCGCCGCCTCTCAAATGTTCCGCCGCAGAACCCAACCAGGAAACCAAGGTTCCCGCCACTTCCTCCGGCTCCGGCGAATGGACTCATAAGCTGACCGCGGGGATCGCCGGGATCGGCTTCCTTGAAACCTCGTACCTTACCTACCTGAAGCTCGCCGGTTCCGAAGCATTTTGTCCTATCGGTGGTTCTCCCTGCGATGACATACTCAACAGTGATTACACGCTTATTTTCGGTATTTTTTTTCTTTACCTTCTCTTGAATGTGTTGCAACTATTCGATGGTGCTTGCAATTGAATTGTTCTATGATTTGATTTTGTTAGGGTTTTGGCTTGATGTGTGTGTTTGCTATATTGTTGTTTTATGTGTGATTCTTTTGTGTCTCTGGATTTTGTGGTGTGAAGGGTATTATTTGCAGGCAATGTGTTTGAAAGAATGTGTGAGTGACATTTTTCTATTTTGTGTTTGATAGGTGTTCCTCTTCCTTTGGTTGGGATGGTGGCGTATGACTTGGTTGCGGCGCTTGGTCTGCAATTGGCCACAAAGAAGATGTTGCCTTTTGGGATTGGCAGGTCCAGCTCCCAGCTCATGGTGTTGGGAACCACTACCTCCATGGCAGCTGCTAGTGCCTATTTCTTATTCATTCTCAGCACAAAATTCTTTGGGTCGACTTGCTCATACTGTTTACTTTCGGCATTCTTGTCTTTCAGCGTTGATGGTGGCTGACGGAGGCGCCGTTGTGCGGCGGTGATGGAGGCAGGGGCCGAGGAAGAAGAATGGAAGGGAAAAAGGATGAAGGAAGAAGAAAAGGCAGAGAAATTGGGGGAGGTTACAAAAACGGCGTCGTTTTTTTCTCCAGGGACTTATATGTCCTGTTACGAAATGCTCCATGCCACCTGTCTTCCGTTACGGCCACCTCAGCGCCACCTCTGCCAGCTCATCCTTTTCCGTTCAGTGCAGACGGCTGAATTCAACGGAAGGATATAAATGTCCACGTTTTTCAGGGGTCAGTGGCTTGAATGTATTTTCCATTCCTTGAGAACGAAAATGTCCGCGAAAAAAAAGTCAAGGACGAAAATGTCCTTTACTCTAAGAATTAATTTGTCTCTTGTTTTATAATATAATATTATAATTTTTAGGCTAGAAAAGTCAGAGTCTAATTTTATTATTTTTTAAAAAATTTAATATAAGATAAAATTAAAAATATGAAATTGATATATATAAATAGAAAAAGGTACTCTTATGTAAAAAGTAAAAAATTCCAAAAAGATACATTTTTTTCTTCTTTTGGTGTCTTGGACTAGAAAGTGCACAAACTCAATTCAAAGTGTTCGTTCCATCCATTTAATAAGTTTCCAACTCCTCTGTCTATATATTAACTCCTCTGTGGCTCTGTTTCTCAACTCAACACACACCAACATTGCAAGAAACAAATAAAATTGAGTTCACACAAACACATGGAGAAGAAAAACATAGATCCTAGAAAACCACATTGTTTGGTGTTATCTTACCCAGCACAAGGTCACATAAACCCCATGATCCAATTCTCAAAGCTCTTGGTACATGAAGGAGTGAAAGTAACACTAGCCACCACATGTTTCTATAGCAAGAGCTTACAAAAGGTGCCACCTTGCATATCACTTGAATCGATCTCTGATGGGTTTGATAATGGTGGGTTTGTTGAAGCTGGAAACTTTAAGGCCTATTTGGGCCGGTTTTGGGAAGTGGGCCCACAATCACTTTCTGAGCTTATAGAGAAGCTTGCTAAATTAGGCAACCCTATAGATTGTATTATCTATAATTCATTTTTGCCATGGGCATTGGATGTTGCTAAGAAATTTGGTATAGTTGGTGCTGTTTATCTCACTCAAAATTTGGGTGTGAATAGCATATACTATCATGTTCAATTGGGGAAGATTAAGGTTCCTCTAATTGAGGATGAGATCTCACTTCCTTCTATGCCTAAACTTCAACTTGGGGACTTGCCTTCTTTCTTCCAAAAATGCGATGATGATGAAGATCAAATTTTGCTTGACTTGTTAGTGGGTCAATTTTCCAACATTCATAAAGCTGATTGGATTCTATGCAATGCAATCTATGAGTTGGATAAAGAGGTTAGTATTCGACGTTTTTACGAATATTCTGTATTTATATTCACTATACAATGTGAAAACGGTTATATATCAATATAAAAGGAAAATATTTTTTTTTAAAGGAAAATAATAAAAAAAAGGTTTCATCCTTATATCAATATATATAAAAGTTAAAAGTATATTTCTTGTTTGTAAAATTTTCAAAAAAAATTAAGAATATTCCTTCCAGTGACTAACCTCGGCTCCATGACCATCCTCTATTCCAAAACATGACGGTCACTACTGGTACCTCATCCTGCCACTACTCACCCCAGACCCCACCATCTTCAGCATCCTTTCATTCCTTTGTCATTGTCCCCCTTCCACGTACGGATGCTTGTATATTGTTGGGGGTTAAATGCCCCCAAGGCCCCACTAGATTTTCAAGATAATAATAATAATAATAATAATAATAATAATTTGTTCTACTATATCTTATTGTTAAAACTAACATAGAGAAAAACTAATAATCTGATATAAAATAGAGGAAGGAGAATTTTTTTATTCATACATTGAGTATTAGAACTAAAAGTTTTATCAAGATTTTGTAGATTTTGGGAAACTTATATACAGATGCTACCAAATTAGTTTCTAATCAAATTATCTAACGTGTCATTCTCTAATTATTTATTTTAATTTGTATTATTTTTTATTCATTTCAACTTATTTTTAACTAACTAATTCAGCTGCATATTACATATTACATTGTTACTTACTAAATTTGACTTTATTATATAATTATAAAAATTAATATAATGTTATATATACTTTATTTTCAATATAAAAATTTTACATTTGTCGCTGGTTTTACTTTTGCTCCTTATCCTAATTTTATTATTATCGTTATCACCAATTTCATTCTATTTATTTTAACTAACTTAAATCATAAAAGAATTAAAAAATATATAACTAAAATTTATTTTAAATATTCAAGATTAAACTAAATATTAAAATATTTTGAAAAAAAAGTTTAAATAGTTTAGAGATAACAACTAGAGTTTACCCATCAATAACATTAGGAATATGATCTAGTTTTATTTTATTAATATTATTAAGGTTATTAAAGCCTTCTATTTTACTCTCTAAGGAATCATTATATGAATGTTAATTTATTTTACTTTTTTACATTAATAATAGCATAAATTTTTTTTTTTTGGTTATTTTTTTTCTTCTTTTATTTTCTTCAAATTTCAAATTCAATATGTAATAGTTGCTTCCTAAAATTTGTTTTTAGGTGGCTGATTGGACAATGAAAATTTGGCCAAAATTTAGAACCATTGGACCAAATATTCCCTCTGTATTTTTGGACAAACGAATTAAGGATGATGAAGATTATGGAGCTGCAGCATTCAAGAGTGAAGAAGAATGCATGGAATGGCTACACAATAAACCAAATGGATCAGTCATTTATGTATCATTTGGGAGCTTGGTTCCTCTTGATGAAGAACAAATGAGAGAAATAGCATATGGTCTAAGAAATAGTAATAATTATTTTTTGTGGGTGGTTAGAACCTCTGAAGAGATTAAACTTCCAAAAGATTTTGCAAAGAAATCAGAGAAGGGTTTGGTAGTAACATGGTGCTCCCAATTGAAAGTACTAGCTCATCAATCTGTGGCATGTTTTGTAACACATTGTGGTTGGAACTCTACATTGGAAACTTTAAGTTTAGGAGTTCCAACTATTGTAGTGCCACAATGGTCTGATCAAATCACAAATGCAAAGTATATGGTTGATGTTTGGAAAGTGGGAATTAGAGTTCCCATTGATGAGAAAAAGATTGTGAAGAGTGAAGCATTGAGGGATTGCATAAAGGAAATGATGGAGTGTGAGAAAGGAAAACAGATGAAGAATAATGCCATGCAATGGAAATCTTTGGTTCTCAGAGCAGTTAGTGATGGTGGTGGTGGAAGTTCCCATAGAAACATCATAGAATTTGTAAATAGCTTCTTTCCCTCAGAAGTTACATGTCCTAAATTAGAAATTACTTCCTAATCAACAAGCTCTACTTTTTTTTCCTACTTTATTGTATTTGCATGAATCTATAGCTTGTTTGTTATATGAGATAATACTCAATTTGATCTATGAAGTTATACTCGAGTTTCAATTTAGTTTTTAAAGTTTTAATTGTCTCAAATTAGTCCTCAAACTTTTTAATTGACTCTGTGATGGAAACCACTACAGGGACTAACGTGATTAAAATTTGAAAAGTTCAGAAACTAAATTGAGACAATTAAAATCTTAAAGGCTAAATTGAGACTCGAATGTAATTTCAAGGATCAAATTGAATATTTTTTCTTGTTATATTATTGTAACATCATAATTTATATTGTGTGCTTATTTTAACATTTGTAAGACAGGTGTAATTATAAAAATTTTCAATGTAATAAAAATTTATTAGGAATCAACGTATCTAATTTCAAATTTCTTGAGAATTAGTTTTAGTGTTTACTCAAATTTAATACTAAAAAATTTAACACCTCAATTTAATTTTTTTAAATTATAATGTGAATTAAGTTAATTATGTTGAGGAATTTAATGATATATAGTCTTGTAAACTAGTGAGAAATTCTTTTTTTTTTGGTTCTTACACTACACACTCTAAATAAAAAGTAACTACTCAAATAAAGATGGTAAAAATATCTTTTTATAAAAATGCTTTATTTAAAAATGTAATAAATTTATTTAATCACATTTTAAACAAAGATAATACTTTTATAAATATCAAAATCTAACCATACAATTTATCATCAAAGAATAAAAAAAAATATTTTTGCATGAAGACAATTATAAAATCTTTATTATAGTATTCACATAAAAAAAATTCTATATTCCACTCCTGAAATTTAAGGAATTGACCTAAATACCCTTTATACCTTTACAGGTCTTATTTTACCCAGGTCAAGGAAGTCACATGCGTATTCTCACCCCATGATTCATTTCTTAAAACTTTTGCTTCGGATACTTTGTTACAAAAAAAATACATTTTCTCGTAATATATAGTTGCATACTAGCATCCACAAAGTCCATTTTTGAGTTTATATACCACTCTACTCCTGCATATTCGTTTAGAATTGAAGGAGTCTCGCTGATATAGGAATTGATTGTTATGAGTTTGGTTGTGACAATTAGGTGGATCTGTGCAATTTTTTTTTTGTCGATATAGGAAGAGAAATGGTTGTTAGAATGTTAGGAATTCAATTTGGTTACGTTTTGACAATTAGGTGAATCTATGCTTTTGTTGTTTGATCAACATATATTTCTTGCATAAATTTTTTAAAATAAATAAAACATTAAATATTTACGGATTTGCATGTTTTTAATAGAGATGGCAAAGATAGATATTAGGGGTGTTCATGAGTCGGGTAAAATCGAATTTAATGTAATACAGATTCGACCTGAAAACCGGATAAAAATTGAGTGAAAACCGGACCGTTAACATTACCTTCATATAAGTTAGCATGTGAAAAATCTAAATTTTCAAGATTCTAATAATTATTTGACATGGTAAAATTCACTTAGAAAAATATAACAAGAACCAACTCTTTCCTAAAATTAAAACATAACCACAATTAATACTAATACTGTCTAATAATATCAAATATTTAAATCAATACAAATAATATAATATTATATATTAGTCTAAAATCTTATGTATTTTAAATATAAAATATTAATTTATAGTCTTATAATGACTAATAACAACACAAAATATTAAAATTTACAATAATACTTAAATTTTACATAACAATAGCTATCATCCATCACTAATAACATAAAATATTAATTGTGTATGATGATCGGATCACTAAATTGAATTTGAACTATCTAAACTATGACCCGAATCCAATTCAAAATAATGATCAAATTTATTTTTTAAGACCCTTATCCAATTTTAGATCAAATAAAATCATATCAAATTAATCTCTAAAAATTTTGGAGCAGACTGAATTTTCGGATCAAATCAGGCTATGAACGCTCCTAATAGATACTAAGCGGAAGTCGATGTCCGCGGGTATTATATGTGACCAGTGAGAAGGAGTTAATAGGAATTCGCAAAATTTGTATAAATGAGATGAGAATTTATGGAACGAAATGTGGATAGAGGTATTTGTTTTATCGAGATGGTAACCTCTCGATTTTTTAAAAATTAAATAATAAATTATTTATAATTTAGTATATTTATTTTAAATTTTATTTTGAGTAAAATATCATTTTTATCTTTAACATTTAGGGTAAGTTTTATTTGTGTCTCTAACGTTTAAATCATTTTATTTGTATCTTAAACATTTATAAAAGTGATTTAATGTTATTCTACTATCAATTATACTAACAAATCAGATTATATTTTTCAATTATTTTTAGAATAATTGACCATTTGTACCCATGAGAGTTCAGAATGCTGACAAATGTACCAATCGTAGAACGAAACTGACTTTGTAACCATGAGAGATGAGCTCCGTGTGACAAAAATAGCCTGCCTTGGGTTGGCACCTGCTTCGGGTATGTAGCGTCCAACGTGGCTCTCCGAACCTCCCAAACATTAATCCACGTGGGCTATGCACGAACAGGAATCCACGAACCCTAATTCCCAATCCTCATCTCACCCTTTCAGTATCTCAGTCTCAACTCTCACCCTCTCACCCGCTCACCCTCTGACGAACCGTAATAGCCACCACCATCGCCACCGCATCCCACCGCCATCGCCACCGCATCCCACAGCCCCTCTTCGTCGTCCCACCTATCCTCCATCGCCGTCGCGGAGCTCCTCTCCTCCATCGCCGTCGCGGAGCTCGCCTCCTCCATTGTTCTCGCCCAGCTCGCCACCTCCACCGTCGTCGCCGAGCTCTCCACCTCCACCGTCGTTGCCGGTAATACTCTGCCTTCCACCTCGGCTCCAATTCAATTGTCGCCTACTCTGTGCTTGATTTTATAATTTTTTTTATTTTTCTGTTCATGATTTGTTAAGTCTGTGTTCATCTATTCATGTTTTGTTAGCTGTGTTCATCAGAAGTTCAGAACATGTTTATAATTTGATTTTTCTGTTCATGTTTCTGTTCCTATTTGTTCATGGTGGATTACATGATTTTGGTTGCTGCTTGATGTTTATCTGGATTATACTTGATTCTGAGTTGCTGCTTCATGTTTATCTGGATTACATGATTTTGGTTTGTGTTTGATGAATCTTCAATCTGTTTTTGGCTTTCTATTATGATGCGTTTATTGGTGACTTGGGATTGAATGATGATCATTGCAAGCAAATTGAGGCTGGGGCGTTGAAGGTGGGGAATATTTTTTCTTTTTGCTGCTTCAATTTTGCTGCTCATGAATCTGTTTAGAAATAGGGTTTTGTTGCTTCAATTTGATTTTTCTGTTCATGTTTCTGTTCCTATTTGTTCATGGTGGATTACATGATTTTGGTTGCTGCTTGATGTTTATCTGGATTACATGATTCTGAGTTGCTGCTTCATGTTTATCTGGATTACATGATTTTGGTTTTCTGTTTGATGAATTTTTAATCTGTTTTTGGCTTTCTATTATGATGCATTTATTGGTACTTAGGATTGAATGATGATCATTGCAAGCAAATTGAGGCTGGGGCGTTGAAGGCAGCTGGGGAATATTTTTTCTTTTTGCTGCTTCAATTTTGCGTTCCTATTTGTTCATGGTGGATTACATGATTTTGGTTGCTGCTTGATGTTTATCTGGATTACATGATTTTGAGTTGTTGCTTCATATTTATCTGGATTACATGATTTTGGTTTCTGTTTGATGAATCTTCAATCTGTTTTTGGCTTTCTATTATGATGCGTTTATTGGTGACTTGGGATTGAATGATGATCATTGCAAGCAAATTGAGGCTGGGGCGTTGAAGGCAGCTGGGGAATATTTTTTCTTTTTGCTGCTTCAATTTTGCTACTTCATGAATCTGTTTAGAAATAGGGTTTTGTTGCTTCAATTTGATTTTTCTGTTCATGTATCTGTTCCTATTTGTTCATGGTGGATTACATGATTTTGGTTGCTGCTTGATGTTTATCTGGATTACATGATTTTGAGTTGCTGCTTCATGTTTATCTACATTACATGATTTTGGTTTCTGCTTCATGTTTATCTGGATTACCATATGAAATCGTTGTTGAGAATTGCTAAATTAGTTGATTAGTTGATTTAGGGTTTGTGTTAGGTGCTTAAGTAGTTGATTTATGGTGTCTGTTAGGTGTAGTAACATGCACTATTTTCTTAGAATGTGTTGGTTTATTTCACTTTCAGGAATGACCACCATCCATATAACATTGTGTATTAATCATAGAGGACGGTTTAAGAGAGGGCCGTGTGGAAAGCTTAGTTATGTTGGTGGTGAAGTCACAGAGATAGAGAGGGTTAATGTTGATACCTTGAATGGTTTTTTCGTATCTGATTTGGTGAAGGACATAGGATATACATCTGTGTCTAATTTTTTCTGGCTAGAACCTGGGAAAGAGCTTGATGATGGATTGAGGGACCTCAAGGTTGACATGGATATAGTTAGGATATATGAGGCAGCTGTGAAGAATAGTAACAGAATAAATGTATATACAGAGCATCCGGTGAATGAGCCTGTCTTAGTTGAGGAGAACAACATGACTCCATCAAAGATAAGGGTAAAGCGTTGTGCTAGAAGGGTTCCAACTCCGAAAAAGAGTCCAAAAAGAAGGTTGATAGTAGTTGAAGATGAGGATGATGCTGAAATTGTAAGTAATCTGCAAGTTAGGAAGGAGGACCAAAAAAGGAGTGAGGCCGAGAACAGGGAAGAGGCCTATGAAGCACATAAACAGGCTGGTTTGGAGGCCCAAAAAAAGGACAATATCAGTGCGGCCCAGGAGACAGCAGACCCACAACTTTCGGGATCTGTTGAGGCAGGACATGTTTCTCAGCCTCCCCCAACACCTGTCATACCAGATTTACCACCATCAACTCAGTCCCAACCTTCTCAGCCACCTATTGAACAAGATCAGCAACCAACACAGACTGCTTGTTCAGACTCAGTACCTTTTTCTCAACCCAATGTCTCTGCACCGCTTGAACCAGAACAACTAACCCAATACACCCCACATCCATATGGGAATCCACTCTCACAATCAATCCCTCATACAGTCCCACCATCTGAGACCAATAGGACTCCCTAGAATGATCAGAGCAATCCTTCAGAGGAGGTTCAGGGAAGGCCAAATGTGAACAAGAGGAGATCAACTAAGAGGCCCCCCTACAGGCCAGTCTTTCATCCCGAACCCCGATCCATACAAGCCTCCAACCTTCTACGTCCCCGTTGATGATGATGATTTCTCTGATGAAAATTCTGGACATCATTGCTATGAATTAGAGGAATTACATAGCATAGCAAGTGACGATAATACTGAGCAGACGCCAGTTTTTCCACAGAGCAATGTTGATGTCCCAGTTAACCAGGTTCGGTTGGAGGTTGGGATGGAGTTTGAAACTCTAAGCTACTTCAGGAAGGCTGTCAGAAAGTTTAATATCAATATTGGAAGGAGCATATTCTTTGCTCGTTGTGATTCTACAAGATCGAAGGCTATATGCTATGATGAGGATTGTCCTTGGCAAATATACTGTGCCAAGAGAACATTTCCAGCAAGTTTTCAGGTAAAGACATTTGTAAATGAACATACCTGTAGTAGGGACAATCACTGTAAGTTAGCAGATGGAAAGTGGGTCATAGATGAGTTGGAAGAGAGTATACGAGTGCAGCCAAACTTGACAATTAGGGAGGCTGACCAATACTTCAGATCCGAGTATGATGTACTAATCAATGAAAGGAAAATTTATAGATCTATGAAGAAAGCAAAAGAGCGAATAGAAGGTTCTGAAATTGCACAATATGCACGACTTCGTGATTACAGTAACCAGATACTGAAGACTAATCCAGGTTCGACAGTAAGGATCCAAACGAATCCCATGTCTGATTCAAATCCAGTTTTTCTGAGGATCTATGTTTGCTTTGATGCGTGCAAGAAGGGGTTTGTGGGAGGATGTCGACCTTTTATAGGGTTGGATGGGACCTTCATAAGAGGATACTATGGGGGGCAGTTACTGACTGCAATAGGACATGACACAAATAATCATATCTATCCTATTGCCTACGCAGTTGTTGAATCAGAGAACAAAGAAAGTTGGAAGTGGTTTTCGGAGATACTCAAGGAGGATGTTGGAGATTTTCAAGCTAATGGGTTTAACTTCATGTCGGATATGCAGAAGGTACTTGTGCATATTTACTTATAATCATGTATGGCCGATTCATGTTAGTAGGGACTTTGATGTTTTCTCTTAATATATGTATAATAATGTATGGCTGATTATTTATTTTGGGTTTTGTTTAGGTCTGTTTTAGAAGTTAATTGAAATTTCATTGCTTAATCGTTAGTAGGTTAATACTGAATTCTGTTTCGGAATGAGACTGATATTGACATGTTTGGAATGATGGATTAGCTGAATAGTCAATGAGACTTATGATTCAGTTTTGGAATCTGGTTTAGATTTAGTTAATTATGGTTTGGGCTGAGACTGATACTGGGAATTTGGAACCTGGTTTAGCTAATAAACAATTCTGTTTTGTTTTGAGACTGAAATTGGAATGCTGGGAAATTGTCTAGCTGAATACTTATTTCTATTTCTGGTTTTTTGGAAATCTGAGCAATGTTTACTTAAATGAATTTCTGTAGGGGCTAATCCCAGCTGTACAAGAGATTTACCCAAATGCTAACTACAGATTCTGTGCAATGCATATATGGCAAAATTTTCGTAAGAAATGGAGTGACTTGCAGCTGAAAATGTGCATGTGGTCTTGTGCCAAGGCAACCACAACACAAGACTTCAATGCTGCCATGGAGAAACTGAAAATGATCAATGTTAGGGCTTGGGAGTACCTGCATAACAATTTACTTGTTAAAGCAGTTATATACTTGCCTTCTTTTGCCTCTTTTTGATATCACTATTGTTATTGTTACAACACTTTCTTCATCCAATTTGGTCCTTACTCATATATTGAAAAGCAAAATTATCAGGTTGCTAATTTCCAGCTTACTATTTGATCCTTAAGGAGAAAGTACATATTTATGTCCATTTTGTTATCAGAATCATTTCAGATTGCAGCAACAGATTCAAACATTATGTATCTACATCAATGTATCACATGTAAAGCAAACCAGTATAGATTAGAAACAATCCATATCATGCCAATATCATTCAAAAATTTTAACTATGACAGAACAAAGACCTCCAATTTTACAAGTCTTATGATTTCATAACCAAATACATCTCACAAAACAGACAAAATGCTACCCCCAGTGCAACAATTATAATCATCACTCTAATTCCCCTAATTTCACCCCTAATTTCAACCCTAAATTTGTCTATCTTCTTAGCCATCATTGAGGATGCTTACAGATTTTCCCTCCTGTATTCAGAGTCAATCCATCATCAAGCGTTGCATAACAATGCTCGAACTTTCTCTTGGCTAAACATCTTGCCACGCCCTCCCATCCTTGTTCGAGTTTATCCACCCAAACAAAGTATCTGCAATCTCTTGTCTGAGAGAAAAAAAAACCCAAATTTGTCAACTAAAACTCAGAAATCATTGTCTCACCTCAACAACAACAGCAGCTGTCCCTTACCGCCCATAGAGGACATCTGATGAACCATCTGTTAGGGTTCGTAATCGTTCCAGACTCCATCAACACAACATCCCTCCCACAGAAACATTTGTCGTCCAGCTTCTTCTCCTTCATCTTCTTCGAACTGGAAGAACTGCTGTGAGTTCCAAAATTGGCATCTGAGTTAAATCTGCGTGATGACATTGCTGGGGTTCTGAGATAACTCTGGGTGCGCTTGAATTGCAACAATGTTTCAGATTTGGGGTTATGGTTCGAATTGGGAAAGAGAACTTGCTAGGGTTTTCATTTCAACCATTACCTACATATACAAACGTTTAGATCCACGTGGATTAATGTTTGGGAGGTTCGGAGAGCCACGTTGGACGCTACATACCCGAAGCAGGTGACAACCCAAGGCAGGCTATTTTTGTCACACGGAGCCCATCTCTCATGGTTACAAAGTCAGTTTCGTTCTACGATGGGTACATTTGTCAGCGTTCTGAACTCTCATGGGTACAAATGGTCAATTATTCATTATTTTTACTTGGATGTATTCATTCTCAATTAGGTCTCACTTAGATGTGTTCGATTTTAATATTATACCAACTATTTGTGTTTAGATTTAATTATGTCACTAGAAAAGTGAATTATGTAAATTTTGTAGAAATTAGTTTCAACTTTTGATGAACTATTTTTCGGAGTGAATCATCGATTCTATCCCAGACATTTATATTCTAACTTCAAGAAGAGATTTTTAAAACTCAAACTAAAGCGTTCATGATGTGTAATTGACAGCAGGATAACATTGAATCACTTTTACAAACGTTAGGGATACAAATAGGACGATTTAAACGATAGGGATACAAATAGGATTTACCCCAAACGTTGGGGACAAAAATAATATTTTACTCTTTTATTTTTTATTAAAAACTAATTAAATTAAAATTATGATATTTTAAATTTAAAAATAATAAAAATTTATTCATTTAATTTAAATATTGAAATTTTAAATCTAATTATATAAACTAAAAACATTATTTTATTATTTCTAATTTTAAATTAGAGTATTTATTTAAAACTAATTAGTAAATTAATAAATAATATTTTTAAAATAATTTTATTAGGTTAAATCTAGTTTTAAATTATTATTCTATCCCCTAATTTTATTAAAAATGATCAAACTATTCTTATTTTTTTTAACCCTAACTCTAATTTTTACAACACACTTTCTCACCTCATTCCCTCTAACCTAACCGCCACCTACCTCTCACCCACCTTCACTTCACTCACGCAGCACATGCAGAAAGTGAAAAACAGAAGATGGAAGAAGAAAAAGAACAAAGAAGGAGATAAAAAGATGGAGATAGCGTCAATGGGTGTCACTGCCACCATCGTTGCCGTCGAGTCACAGAAGGGAGGAGAGATCTCACGAGAGAGAGGCGTCACTGTCAGGAATTAAAACTAGAAGGTGAGAGACACGAGAGAGAAGAGAAGAAGAACAAAACTGTCCTACCGTCAATGTCACCGTTGGCCAAAGCTGTTGCGAAGAACCCGAAGAGAGAGAAAAGCGATGGAAGAGGAGTCATTTGCCACTACCACTGCCACTAGGTCGTCACATCACCATCGCCGAGCTATTGTGCCGTTGCTGCTATCGTCGTTAGGCTCGCCGTGAAGAGGAGTTGAGAGGGAGGAGAAACCCGAACTTGAAGGAGAAATGACGCGACAGTGCTGAGACATCACCGCTGTGGTTGCCGGAGAAGGCCATCGGAGTCACTGTCGACCCGCTGTTAGAGGCTGCGTGTAACACCCTACTACACAGAGCCTTACGCTTAAGTCGTAAGGCAGATGTGGCGATGTATTATGACCTCTAGAAGAAAAGGCATATATAAATATAGTTGAAAGAATTTTGTAACTAGGAGTCTTGAAGAAGAAGTTAAGCAAAAGCGAAAATAGAAAATCGTATCCTTTTCGCATGGATAATCGTAAAATGGATAGGTAAGATCAAAAGAAGGCTAAAAAAAATATAATATATAGATCGGAGTTCCAAAATATAAATATCAAACTCCAGACTCGACCTGCGAAGCTAAGGCCAGCCAGAGTATGTAATTATATATATTTATACAACACAAAATATAACTCAAATTATAGAATAAACAACTGTTTCTCCAAGTCAACCTCTAGGAGGGACAAACATAAAATATATATAGAGGAGAATCTATATACATATATACATAGCGTAATACAAAATACAACATCCAAAAAAAATCATACTTCGCTTGCATAGGAAATCCAAACGCTTAGCGAGGTGCATCTCAACTTGCATCTAAAAAACAATAGAAATATGTATGGAATAAGAACCAGGAGTTCTCAGCATGATAAAGTTGCCCCGAATAGTTAATATAAAAGGTCCTGAAAATGCTTCTGGCATTCCTAGAACTTCGACACTCAGATTTCAACTTAATGATCCAACTAAACCAGAAATTAAGTAAGTTATCTATGGTATTCAAGTTCTAAATCTAACTTTAACCTAACACTTCACTTTCTGTCTTCCCCAATCCTCCGAATAATTGGTGGAACAACCCCTCTCACACCTCCGCCAAGAGGGCTCTCTCAGAAAACATACACATACAATTCAAGCAAGAAGAATGCAGATAGAGGTGCAATTACAGCAAGTAGAACAAGTAGCAGATAAGTAGACTTAAGCAATTAGACAAACTAAAACAATGCACACTTAAACAAAACATACAAATGCACATGATGTATGCCTGTTCTATGGGTGATGAGTCTCATTTGTCGGTTATACAGCCAATCCGACATGTCCTGGTAGATAACCATTGGACAGTCCCTCTGTGCACGCATCCCTAAGCTCAAGAATAATATCTATGGAGTCAAACTCTAAGCTTAAATATAATATTCCATGTAGTCAAACTCCAAACTCAATAATATAATATTTCATAAAGTCAAACTTCAAGCTCAATAATATTTCATGGAGGCAAACTCCAAACTCAATAATATAATTCCATGGAAAAATCTCAAGCTCAAATTTATATATATGCATGTCCATGGGGGAACCCGTGGAGTTAAAGTGCCCGGTCACATATTACAATAGAGGGTCAACAATTAGTCTCAATGTCATCATCATTCATCAAAAATTCATTATCAAAACTTAATTCATTCTTTTTTAAATAAATCAAACTCAAAACTTAATCGTTTTCTTAATAACTCAAAATCAAATCATAAAATTCCTAAACCCAAATATTTCTAAATAACCACTTCAAATGAAGCCTCCAATTTTCATAAAAATTTTGACAGCATCTCCTCTAAAACTCAAAATTTTATCACCCTTAAAGGATCCCAACCACCAAACCAAACACCTCTCAGTCATTCAGATCATTCATAATTTCAAATTATTTCAAAATCAAACCAATTTCAATATTAAATCTTTTTCAAAAAACCAACCAACTTCATAGCAAACCTCTTACAAAATCAACTGTCATATCTCTCAACCAATCCATTCGATTCAATTTTACAAACTCACCATCAATCCTCAACATATCAACAATCGTCATTATTTTATACCCATCAAAGTCATAATCCAACACATACAAATTCATTCATCCTCTATACACACATCATAAATCATATTCACAATCCATCAATAATTCATTCAATTTATTCCTATCTTAAGGTCTTCTAACCTAAGTTTTCACGTGACATTAAACATTAACTATAAGAAACCAAAACCATACCTTAGCTGATTCCTCCCTAAGCTCGGAACTCCTCAAAAACCTCTTTTTTCACAAGCTCTAAGCTTTCAAACATAAATTCCTTAAGCTTAATCACCCAGGTTTCATTCCAAATCTCCAAATTGAACTCCAAATCAACCAGAACACAATCTAATTCATACAATATCACTATAATCATCATAGGGTTCACTAATTCAATGATTCACAAGGGTTCAACAGTGTCTTACCTTACCTACAGAAAAATTGAAAAAAGGACAAATAGATCCTTGACTTTTTGGCCCATGGACATTTAAATCTTGAAAGATTTAAAAATATATTTAAGTTTCTGACCTTCTCAAAACTTGGATACATCGATTCTTCTGTTCATTTGGGTCTGTCAGACCTAACGAAAAAATTAAATGTGGCTTCTGTTGTCCTGATTTGGCCAATATACGGATTCACATGTGGGAAAGTTTTTAAAATGAGACAAATTAGACCCAGGGATCAATATGTTCAGATTTTGAAAAAGTCAAAGACTTAAATATATTTTTAAATCTTTAGGAACTTAAATGTATGCGAACCAAAAAGTCAAAAGTCTATTATTTATCCTTTTCTCTATAAAAAAACAGAATAATTAAACCTTCTTTTCCAAATGTAAATCGATACTTTGTTGTTTACTCAACATATTTTCTGTAGCCATAGATTAGGCAAACTTAGATTTTACCTTTATCTCTAACAAAATTTATTAACCTAAATGTGTCTTGCAACTTAATATAGGTTATTTAATGAATACTAAGTCTTATCTATTAGACTTTATCTGAAATTTGTTTGAAGACTTGATAATTATTTTAAAAAATAATAAAATAAATAAATTAATTAAAGAGATTAAATAAATTATATATATACTTACCGTTTTAGTATCATTATAATTATATATTTTTTTCAATATTTAATAGAAAATCATAATAGAAAAAATGATATTTTTAAAAAAAAATTTAATTTTGACTAAAGGACTAAAATATGATGAAATAAGACATTTGGAATAAAAATAAAATGAATCAAACATTAATGATGAAACTAGGACTTAACCAAAACATTAAATACTAAATTATAGTTGTCAAAATTGAATCAGTAATCAAACCGATTAAGTTATTGGGTCACTAGTTCAATCGATAAATCACTAGTTGAATCAGTTGACTCGGTTCCACATAAATAAAAAATATAAAATAGTCAAAAACTTAAAATTAAATTTAAAATGCATATCTTTATTAGTATTTTAACAACAATCAAGTCTCAATATACAAAAATAATATAAATTCACAACAACAACATCAAAATAGCAACCTTTTTTATAGAACCTATCCCTTATCCAACAATATAAATTTATAGCAACAATATAGCACAGTAACAAAATCAAACCTAAACATAAATAATCAGAAAAATTTTAATCCACCATTAAACCTACATATATTACACTGCAAAACAAAAATTTGAATAATCTGCCAAGAATTAACAAATTATAATCAACTAAATCATTTAATCAATATCAGCTAATCAATTACTCAGTTAATCAAATTATAATCCAATCACCAAATAACAAAAAAAATAAAAAAACATACTTGATGGCAAGAAGGTAGAACATAGAGAGGGAAGAGGGAGACCAAGCATGACGAAGCAGAGACTGGCGAGGGCAGGCAGCATGGATGGCGAGCCACGCCAAACGAGGATGCGAGGACGATGATGAGACACGTACAGGAGCAAGGAGACGTGATGACGTAGTGCAAGGGAACCACAGACGAAGGGGACAACGCAGTGAAGGAGATGCACAAGAGTCAGAGAGACGAGGCAGGAGAGCTAGCGACGTGGTAGCAATCGTGAGGTAGCAGTGGCCGGTGTTTTTTTTTTTTTGTGAGTGTGAGAAACAGAGGCTTTGCTTCACTGAGTAAGATTAAGAAAAGGTAAGGTGGGGATGGGTTGGGGAGGCTTCGAGCAAAGGTTAGGGTTTCTTTTTTTTTAAAAAAAAAAAAGAGCTTCGAATTGGTCTGGATTTCTTAAATTCGTCAATTCACAAATTTTTACTAAAATCAACCTGGCCAAAATCGAATCTTACTGATTCTTTTCCTTATACGGTCAGATACCTCAACCATACTAACTTCGTGATCGGTTTGTCGGCTTTTCGGCCCAACCAAGTAGGACAATTCAATTCTGACAACTATGACTAAAACAATATTTTACTCTAAAAATAAATAACCTAATAAAAAGTGATTAAATATTCAAAAAAGAATAAAAGATATAAGTTCAAATCTTCACTATTTTTAGTAGTTAGTTGAAGAGCAGAAAACACAATTTCCCTATTGCTAGGGTTTTTTTTTTTTTTGCTCTGCTAGGGTTTGCAGAGAAATCCTAATTTTGCAAGTTTGTTCATAGAGTGCTTAAAGGTAACCATGGCAGCTTTGGCTGCTAATCAGGATCACGACAAGTTCGTACATGATAATGAGGAGGATCAGGTTTTTCACTCTGAGGATGAAGATATTAAGAAAGGTATGAAAAAATGCACAAAGAGCCTAGTGGGCAGACTCATGACAGACAGATAATTCAGTTCTGAAACTCTTAAAGCAGTGCTATATACTATATGGAGACAATCAGAGGGGTTTAAGGTGATGGGCCATGGGAAGAATCTATTCCAATTTTTCTTTGAAAAGGAAATTGACCCGGTTCGAATAGAGAAAGGGGTACCGTGGCGGTTTAAAAATTATATTTTAAACCTATGGAGGTGGTCCGTAGAGATTGAGATTAATGAGAAGGAATTTACTTTCGTTCCATATGGGTACAAATGTGGGGACTACCTGAGCAATGCAAGACAACACGTTTAGGGAGAAAGGTGGGAAAGGCGATGGAAAAGGTCATAGATGATAATGTGTTCACTATGAGGGGGAAAGAAGAAATAATTCTCAAAATTCAAATACTACTGGACATAACTAAGCGTTTGATAAGGATTTTAAAAATTGTAGGCAGAAATAACAAAGTCATAGAGACTCAGATCAAGTATGAGAGAATCAGAAACTTCTGCCACTATTGTGGCTGTGTAGGGCATGAAATCAGAGCTTGCAGCCAATATGTGGAGGACTCGGTAAAGGGAAGTCAACAGGAAGAACAGTAGGGACCTTGGCTACAAGCTGAACAACTTGCAAGGGGAACTGGGAACCAAAAGAAAAATCTGCACCTGAATTGGAGGAACAAGGCTGGAGAAGGGAGAGAGAGAGAGAGAGAGAGAGAGAGATCGAACAAACCAACACCGGTGTGTGATGAGCGGATAATTTATACGCTTTTTGGCATTATTTTTAGGTAGTTTTTAGTAAGTTCAAGCTACTTTTAGGGATGTTTTCATTAGTTTTTATGTTAAATTAACATTTCTGGACTTTACTATGAGTTTGTGTGTTTTTCTGTAATTTCAGGTAATTTCTGGCTGAAATTAAGGGATTTGAGCAAAACTCTGAAAAAGGCTGACAAAAGGACTGCTGATGCTGTTGGAATCTGACCTCCCTGCACTCAAAATGGATTTTCTGGAGCTACAGAACTCCAAATGGCGCGCTCTCAACGGCGTTAGAAAGTAGACATCTATATCTTTCCAGCAACATATAATAGTCCATACGTTATTCGGAAATTGACGACGTAAATTGGCGTTGAACGCCAATTACATGTTGCTATCTGGAGTTAAACGCCAGAAACACGTCACGACCCGGAGTTGAACGCCCAAAACACGTTATAACTCGGCGTTCAACTCCAAGAAAAGCCTCAGCTCGTGGATAGATCAAGCTCAGCCCAAGCATACACCAAGTGGGCCCCGGAAGTGGATTTATGCATCAATTACTTACTCATGTAAACCCTAGTAGGTAGTCTAGTATAAATAGGATAATTTACTATTGTATTAGACGTCTTTTGACAACGTTTCATCTTTGGTCTCAGTTTTGTTTTATTCTTCATCTTAAGAGGCTATTGATCACGTTTTAGGGGACTGGCCATTCGGCCATGCCTGAACCTTTCACTTATGTATTCTCAACGGTGGAGTTTCTGCACACCATAGATTAAGGGTGTGGAGCTCTGCTGTACCTCAAGTTTCAATACAATTACTATTACTTTCTATTCAATTCTCTTTTATTCTTATTCCAAGATATACGTTGCACAACACTTTGATGAATATGATGATCCGTAACACTCATCATCATTCTCACCTGTGAACGCGCGTGACTGACAACCACTTCCGTTCTACCTTAGGCCGGGCGCATATCTCTTAGATTTCCCAACAGAATCTTCGTGGTATAAGCTAGATAGATGGCGGCATTCATGGGGATCCGGAAAGTCTAACCTTGTCTGTGGTATTCCGAGTAGGATTCCGGTATTGAATGACTGTGACGGGCTTCAAACTCCTGAAGGCTGGGCGTTAGTGACAGACGCAAAAGAATCAACGGATTCTACTCCAACCTGATTGAGAACCGACAGATGATTAGCCGTGCTGTGACAGAGCATTTGGACCATTTTCACTGAGAGGATGGGATGTAGCCATCAACAAGGGTGATGCCTCCAGACGATTAGCCGTGCAGTGACAGCACATAGGACCATTTTCCCGAGAGGATTAAAAGTAGCCATTGATGATGGTGATGCCCTACATACAGCTTGCCATGGAAAGGAGTAAGAAGGATTGGATGAATGTAATAAGAAAGTAGAAATACAAGAGGAGCACAGCATCTCCATACGCCTATCTGAAATTCCCACTATTGATTTACATAAGTATTTCTATCCTATTTTATTTTCTGTTTATTATTTATTTTCGAACTTATCATAAATCATTTAATCTGCCTAACTGAGATTTACAAGGTGACCATAGCTTGCTTCATACCAACAATCTCTGTGGGATCGACCCTTACTCACGTAAGGTATTACTTGGATGACCCAGTACACTTGCTGGTTAAGTTGAACGGAGTTATGATCACACCAAGGATTATTAAGATCCCAATTCATCACACCATGATCTCTTTGCGGTATTTTTGATTTCATACGAATACAAAGAGACCAACCTTGAGGATCACAATTTCGTCCACCAAGTTTTTGGCGCCGTTGCCGGGGATTGTTCGAGTATGGACAACTGACGGTTCATCTTGTTGCTCAGATTAGGTAATTTTCTTTTCAAAAATCTTTTTCAAAATTTTTCTTTTCTTTTTCGTTATTCCAAACTTTATTTTCGAAAAAAAAATTTAATAAAAATTCAAAAAAAATTAATAAATCATAAAAACCAAAAATATTTTGTATTCTTGTTTGAGTCTTGTATCATGTTTTAAGTTTGGTGTCATGCTTAAAAAATTTTTTTCTTGCATTTTTCGAAAATTCCATGCATTCATAGTGTTCTTCATGATCTTCAAGTTGTTCTTGATAAGTCTTCTTATTTGATCTTGATGTTTTCTTGTTTTGTGTTGTTTGTTGTTTTTCATGTGCATTTTTCGTTTGTTAGAGTCCATGCATTAAAGATTTCTAAGTTTGGTGTCTTGCATGTTTTCTTTGCATCAAAAATTTTTCAAAACTATGTTCTTGGTGTTCATCATGATCTTCAAAGTGTTCTTGGTGTTCATCTTGACATTCATAATGTTCTTGCATGCATTATGTGTTTGATCCAAAATTTTCATATTTTGGGTCATTTTTATGTTTTTCTCTCTCATAATTAAAAATTCAAATATATATATATCTTTTCCTTTTTTTCTCTCCAAATTTTCGAAATTTTGGGTTGACTTGGTCAAAAAATTTTAAAATTAGTTGTTTCTTACAAGTCAAGTCAAAATTTCAATTTTAAAAATCTTATCTTTTCAAAATTTTTTTCAAAAATTATATCTTTTTCATTTTTTTCTATTTCTCGAAAATTTCAAAATTCTTTTTCAAAATATTTTAAAAATATTTTTCTTATCTTTATATCATATTTTCGAAAATTAGCTAACAATTAATGTGATTGATTCAAAAATTTGAAGTTTGTTACTTTCTTGTTAAGAAAGGTTCAATCTTTAAGTTCTAGAATCTTATCTTTTAGTTTCTTGTTAGTAATTAATTTTAATTTAAAAATTAAATCTTTTTTTTAAACATATCTTATCATATCTTTTATATCTTATCTTTTTCAAAATTTTATCTTTTTCAAAAAAAAAAATTTTTAAATATCTTATCTAACTTCTTATCTTCTTATCTTTTTAAAATTTGATTTTAATATCTTTTTCAACTAACTATTTGACTTTTTGTTTGTTTCTTATCTTTTTCAAAACCACCTAACTACTTTTCCCTCTCTAATTTCGAAAATATCTCACCCTTTTTCAAAATTCTTTTTAATTAATTATTTAGTTTGAATTTAAAGTTAATCTTATCTCTAATTTTCGAAAATTACTAACCCCTTTTTAAAATTATTTTCGAAATTCTCCCCCTCTTTTCTTATTCTATTTAATTATTTATTTACTAACACTTTTCTTCACCTCTCTCCATCTAAATATTCGAACCCATTCTTCTTCACTCTTCTCCCCTTCCTTCTTCTACTAACACAAAGGAATCTCTATACTGTGACATAGAGGATTCCTCTTCTTTTCTTGTTTTCTTCTCTTTCATATGAGCAGGAACAGGGAAAAAGGCACTCTTGTTGAAATTGATCCTGAACCTGAAAGGACTCTGAAAAGGAAACTAAGGGAAACTAAATTACAACAATCCAGAAACAACCTTTCAGAAATTTTCGAACAAGAGAAGGAGATGGCAGCCGAAAATAATAATAATGCAAGGAGAATGCTTGGTGACTTCACAAAGCCAACGTCCAAATTTGATGGAAGAAGCATCTCCATTCCTGCCATTGGAGCCAACAATTTTGAGCTGAAACCTCAGCTAGTTGCCTTAATGCAACAAAATTGCAAGTTTTATGGACTTCCATCTGAAGATTCTTATCAGTTTTTAACTGAGTTCTTGCAGATCTGTGAGACTGTAAAGACGAATGGAGTTGATCCTAAAGTCTATAGACTCATGCTTTTTCCTTTTGCTGTAAGAGACAGAGCTAGAATAAGGTTGGATTCACAACCCAAGGATAGCCTGGACTCCTGGGATAAGCTGGTTACTGCCTTCTTGGATAAATTCTTTCCTCCTCAAAAGCTGAGCAAGCTGAGAGTGGATGTTCAAACCTTCAAACAAAAAGATGGTGAATCCCTTTATGAAGCCTGGGAAAGATACAAGCAGCTGACCAAAAGGTGCCCATCTGATATGTTTTCAGAATGGACCATATTAGATATATTCTATTATGGTCTATCTGAATTTTCGAAAATGTCATTGGATCATTCTGCAGGTGGATCTATTCACCTAAAGAAAATGCCTGAAGAGGCTCAAGAACTCATTGACATGGTTACAAACAACCAATTCATGTACACTTCTGAGAGGAATTCCGTGAGTAATGGGATACCTCAGAAGAAAAGAGTTCTTGAAATTGATGCTCTGAATGCCATATTGGCTCGTAACAAAGTGTTGACTCAGCAAGTCAACATGATTTCTCAAAGTCTGAATGGATGGCAAAATGCATCCAACAGTACTAAAGAGGCAGCTTTTGAAGAAGCTTATGATCCTGAGAACCCTGCAATGGCAGAGGTTAATTACATGGGTGAACCTTATGGAAACACCTATAATTCATCATGGAGAAATCATCCAAATTTCTCATGGAAGGATCAACAAAAGCCTCAACAAGGCTTTAACAATGGTGGACGCAATAGGCTGAGCAATAGCAAGCCTTTTCCATCATCTTCTCAGCAAGAGACAGAGAATTCTGAACAAAACACTTCTAATTTAGCCAACTTAGTCTCTGATCTGTCAAAGGCCACTTTTAGTTTCATGAGTGAAACAAGATCCTCCATCAGAAATCTGGAGGCACAAGTGGGCCAGCTGAGTAAGAAAGTCATTGAAACTCCTCCCAGTATTCTCCCAAGCAATACAGAAGAGAATCCAAAAGGAGAGTGCAAGGCCATTGATTTAATCAATATGGCCGAATGCACAAGGGAGGAGGAGGACGAAAATCCTAGTGAGGAAGACCTCCTGGGACGTCTCTCAAGCAAGAAGGAGTTTCCTATTAAGGATCCAAAGGAATTTGAGGCTCATATAGAGACCATAGAGATTCCATTAAATCTCCTTCTGCCATTCATGAGCTCTGAAGACTATTCTTCCTCTGAAGAGGATGAAGATGTGACTGGAGAGCAAGTTGCTCAATATTTAGGAGCTATCATGAAGCTGAATGCCAAGTTGTTTGGTAATGAGACTTGGGAAAGTGAGCCTCCCTTGCTCATTAATGAACTAGATACCTGGATTCAGAAAATTTTACCTCAAAAGAGACAAGATCCTGGCAAGTTCTTAATACCTTGTACCATAGGCACCATGACCTTTGAAAAAGCTCTATGTGATCTGGGATCAGGGATAAATCTTATGCCACTCTCTGTAATGGAGAAGTTGGGGATCATTGAGGTACAACCTGCCTTGTTCTCATTACAATTGGCAGACAAGTCATTGAGACAAGCTTATGAAATAGTAGAGGACGTGTTAGTAAAGGTTAAAGGCCTTTACATCCCTGCTGATTTCATAATCTTAGACATTAGAAAGGAAGAGGATGATTGCATCATCCTTGGAAGACCTTTCCTAGCCACAGCAGGAGCTGTGATAGATGTCAACAGAGGTGAATTAGTCCTTCAATTGAATGGGGACTACCTTATGTTTAAGGCACATGACCATCCCTCTGTGACAAAAGAAAGTAAGCATGAAGAGCTTCTCTCAGTTCAGAGTCAAGAAGAGCCCCCACAGTCAAACTCTAAGTTTGGTGTTGGGAGGCCACAACCAAACTCTAAGTTTGGTGTTAAGACCCCATTTCCAAACTCTAAGTTAGGTGTTGGGACTATACAATATTGACCTGATCACCTTTGTGGCTACATGAGAGCCACTGTCAAGCTATTGACATTAAAGAAGCGCTTGTTGGGAGGCAACCCAATTTTATTTATCTCATTTTTATTTTATTGTTATTTTGTGTTTTATTAGGTACATGATCATGTGGAGTCACGAAAAAAAATATAAAAATTAAAAAATAGAATCAAAAATAGCAGAAGAAAAATCACACCCTGGAGGAAGCACAGACTGGCGTTCAACGCCAGTAAAGAGCATCTGGCCGGCGTTCAACGCCAGAACAGAGCATGAATCTGGCGCTGAACGCCAGAAACAAGCAACATTCTGGCGTTTGAACTCCAGGAATGTGCCTAGAGGAAAAGCTGGCGCTAAACGCCAGTAACAAGCATGAAACTGGCATTCAACGCCAGAAATATGTTACATACGGGCGTTGAACGCCCAGAATGTGCACCACTCGGCGTTTAAACGCCAGAATGGTGTGCAAAGGCATTTTACATGCCTATTTGGTGCAGGGATGGAATTCCTTGACACCTCAGGATCTGTGGATCCCACAGGATCCCCACCTACTATATTCCCACCTTACCTCCTAATCCTATTTCACTCTTCCCCATGTCACACTTCCCAAAAACCCTTCACCAATCACCTCAATCGCTCTTCCCAATCACCTATTCACTACTCACATCCATCCACTCTTCCCCATAAACCCCACCTACCTTCAAAATTCAAAAACATTTTCCCACCCAATCCCACCCTAAATGGCCGAACCTACCCTCTCCCCTTTCCCTATATAAACCTCTCCATTCCACTTTATTTTCACACAACACAACCCCCTCTTCTATCCCTTGGACGAAACCTACACTCCCCCTTCTCCTCCATATTTTCTTCTTCTTCTTCTTCTCTTCTTTCTTCTCTTGCTCGAGGGCGAGCAATATTTTAAGTTTGGTGTGGTAAAAGCATAAGCTTTTTGTTTTTCCATTACCATCAATGGCACCTAAGGCCGGAGAATCCTCTAGAAAAGAAAAAGGGAAGACAAAAGCTTCCACCTCCGAGTCATGGGAGATGGAAAGATTCATCTCCAAAAGCCATCAAGACCACTTCTACGATGTTGTGGCAAAGAAGAAGGTGATCCCTGAGGTCCCTTTCAAGCTCAAGAAAAATGAGTATCCGGAGATCCGACTTGAGATCCGAAGGAGAGGTTGGAAAGTCCTAACCAACCCCATGCAACAAGTCGGAATCTTAATGGTTCAAGAGTTCTATGCCAATGCATGGATCACTAGGAACCATGATCAAAGTATGAACCCGAGTCCAAAGAATTACCTCACAATGGTTCGAGGGAAATACTTAGATTTTAGTCCGGAGAATGTGAGGTTGGCATTCCACTTGCCCATGATGCAAGGAGATGAACGCCCCTACACTAGAAGGGTCAACTTTAATCAAAGGTTGGACCAAGTCCTAATGGACATATGTGTGAAAGGAGCTCAATGGAAAAGAGACTCCAAAGGCAAGCCAGTCCAACTAAGAAGACTGGACCTCAAGCCTGTAGCTAGAGGATGGTTGGAGTTCATTCAACGCTCCATCATTCCCACTAGCAACCGATCTGAAGTTACTGTGGATCGGGCCATCATGATTCATAGCATCATGATTGGAGAGGAAGTAGAAGTTCATGAAATTATCTCTAATGAATTCTATAAAATAGCCGAAAAGCCCTCCACCATGGCAAGGCTAGCTTTTCCTCACCTTATTTGCCATCTATGTTACTCAGCTGGAGTTATCATAGAAGGAGACATCTCCATTGAAGAGGATAAGTCCATCACCAAGAAGAGGATGGAGCAAGCAAGAGAGACCCTCCACGGCTCTCAAGAAATGCATGAGGAATCTCATCATCAAGAAATCCCTGAGATGCCTCAAGGGATGCACTTTCCTCCCAACAACTATTGGGAACAACTCAACACTTCCTTAGAAGATTTGAGCCACAATGTGGAACAATTAAGGGTGGAACATCATGAGCACTCCATCATTCTCCATGAAATAAGAGAAGACAAAAGAGCAATGAGGGAGGAGCAACAAAGGCAAGGAAGGGACATAGAAGAGCTTAAGGACATTGTTGGTCCTTCAAGAAGAAGACGCCACTAAGGTGGATTCATTCCTTGTTCTTATTTCTTTCTGTTTTTCGGTTTCTATGTTATGTTTATCTATATTTTGTGTCTCTACTTCATGATCATTAGTATGTAGTAACCATGTCTTAAAGCTATGAATAAAATCCATTAATCCTTCACCTCTCTTAAATGAAATATGCTTTAATTCAAAAGAACAAGAAGTACATGAATTTCAAAAATTGTCCTTGAATTTAATTTAATTATATTGATGTGGTGACAATACTTTTTGTTTTCTGAATGAATGCTTGAACAGTGCATATTTTTGATCTTGTTGTTTATGAATGTTAAAATTGTTGGCTCTTGAAAGAATGATGAACAAGGAAAAATGTTATTGACAATCTGAAAAATCATGAAATTGATTCTTGAAGCAAGAAAAAGCAGTGAAAAAGCAAAAGCTTGTGAAAAAAAAATTTGGCGAAAAATATAGAAAGAAAAAGAAAAAGCAAGCAAAAAAAGCCAATAGCCCTTAAAACCAAAAGGCAAGGGTAAAAAGGATCCAAAGCAAAAGAGTGTGCTTAAGAGCTCTGGACACCACTAACTGGGGACTCTAGCAAAGCTGAGTCACAATCTGAAAAGGTTCACCCAGTCATGTGTCTGTGGCATTTATGTATCTGGTGGTAATACTGGAAAACAAAATGCTTAGGGCCACGGCCAAGACTCATAAGTAGCTGTGTTCAAGAATCAACATGCTTAACTAGGAAAGTCAACAACACTATCCGACATTCTAAGTTCCTAGAGAAGCCAGTCATTCTAAACTTCAAAGGAAAAAATGAGATGCCAAAACTATTCAAAGGCAAAAAGCTACAAGTCCCGCTCATCTAATTAGAATTAATATTCATTGATATTTTGGAATTTATAGTATATTCTCTTCTTTTTATCCTATTTGATTTTCAGTTGCTTGGGGACAAGCAACAATTTAAGTTTGGTGTTGTGATGAACGGATAATTTATACGCTTTTTGACATTGTTTTTAGGTAGTTTTTAGTAAGTTCAAGCTACTTTTAGGGATGTTTTCATTAGTTTTTATGTTAAATTCACATTTCTGGACTTTACTATGAGTTTGTGTATTTTTCTGTAATTTCAGGTAATTTCTGGCTGAAATTAAGGGACTTGAGCAAAACTCTGAAAAAAGGCTGACAAAAGGACTGCTGATGCTGTTGGAATCTGACCTCCCTGCACTCAAAATAGATTTTCTGGAGCTACAGAACTCCAAATGGCGCGCTCTCAACGGCGTTGGAAAGTAGACATCCAGAGCTTTCCAGCAATATATAATAGTCTATACTTTATTTGGGAATTGACGACGTAAATTGGCGTTGAACACCAATTACGTGTTGCTGTCTGGAGTTAAACGCCAGAAACACGTCACGACCCGGAGTTGAACGCCCAAAACACGTTATAACTCGGCGTTCAACTCCAAGAAAAGCCTCAGCTCGTGGATAGATCAAGCTCAGCCCAAGCATACACCAAGTGGGCCCCGGAAGTGGATTTATGCATCAATTACTTACTCATGTAAACCCTAGTAGCTAGTCTAGTATAAATAGGATAATTTACTATTGTATTAGACGTCTTTTGACCACGTTTCATCTTTGGTCTCAGTTTTTTTTTATTCTTCATCTTAAGAGGCTATTGATCACGTTTTAGGGGGCTGGCCATTCGGCCATGCCTGAACCTTTCACTTATGTATTCTCAACGGTGGAGTTTCTGCACACCATAGATTAAGGGTGTGGAGCTCTGCTGTACCTCAAGTTTCAATACAATTACTATTACTTTCTATTCAATTCTCTTTTATTCTTATTCCAAGATATACGTTGCACAACACTTTGATGAATATGATGATCCGTGACACTCATCATCATTCTCACCTATGAACGCGCGTGACTGACAACCACTTCCGTTCTACCTTAGGCCGGGCGCATATCTCTTAGATTCTCCAATAGAATCTTCATGGTATAAGCTAGATAGATGGCGGCATTCATGGGGATCCAGAAAGTCTAACTTTGTCTGTGGTATTCCGACTAGGATCCCGGGAATCCAGAAAGTCTAACCTTGTCTGTGGTATTCCGAGTAGGATTCCGGTATTGAATGACTGTGACGGGCTTCAAACTCCTGAAGGCTGGGCGTTAGTGACAGACACAAAAGAATCAACGGATTCTACTCCAACCTGATTGAGAACCGACAGATGATTAGCCGTGCTGTGACAGAGCATTTGGACCATTTTCACTGAGAGGATGGGATGTAGCCATCAACAAGGGTGATGCCTCCAGACGATTAGCCGTGCAGTGACAGCGCATAGGACCATTTTCCCGAGAGGATTAAAAGTAGCCATTGATGATGGTGATGCCCTACATACAGCTTGCCATGGAAAGGAGTAAGAAGGATTGGATGAATGTAATAAGAAAGTAGAAATACAAGAGGAGCACAGCATCTCCATACGCCTATCTGAAATTTCCACTATTGATTTACATAAGTATTTCTATCCTATTTTATTTTCTGTTTATTATTTATTTTTGAACTTATCATAAATCATTTAATATGCCTAACTGAGATTTACAAGGTGACCATAGCTTGCTTCATACCAACAATCTCTGTGGGATCGACCTTTACTCACGTAAGGTATTACTTGGATGACCCAGTACACTTGCTGGTTAAGTTGAACGGAGTTATGATCACACCAGGGATTATTAAGATCCCAATTCATCACACCATGATCTCTTTGGGGTATTTTTGATTTCATACGAATACAAAGAGACCAACCTTGAGGATCACAATTTCGTCCACCAGTGTGTTTACTTAAAAGTTTTGCCAATCTATCTGTCCAGGATAATAATTCATAGGTGCGGGAGGAGGAAGATGAAGTATAGTGGAGGAAAATAGGGGTGCATTGGAGGATCAACATATTTTGGAAAAGAAGGAGAATGTGGATGAAAATAGAGCTGAACAAATACATAAAAACTGTTCAGATGCTGTATTTTCTTTTGAAGTAGGGGAGGAATCTAGAGGTAATAAGGGGGTAGGAAGAAAAATATGAAATATCTAGCAAGGAGGAAATATTCTTTCAAATCAATCTCGGGGGTTAAGTGACAATCTGAAGACACTGGTGAAAGATCACAAAATAAAAAATCATGCTCGAAAGAAAAACATTTGGCTGAAAAGGAGGAGGGTGCCGCCCATAATTTGGTATCCCAAGAGACATGAAGATGGGAATGTGGAACTATCGGAGTTTTGAAAAACCCCTGACAGTTCACAGCATCAAATATATTTTTAAATCTCATTCCGTCGAGATTTTGTTCTTATGCGATACAAAGAACAATTTCTTAACTGTGGAGGGTGTGTTACGGAGAGTCAGATATAATTCTTGGTTCTTAGTGGACCCGATTGGGTTGGCAGGTGGTCTGGTGGTAATGTGAAAAGATAATATTTATGTTTAGATTCTCAGACATGATAACTTTTTTATTCATTTCATAGCTGATGATCAACAAGTAGGGCAAAAATGGGAGGTTATAGGAGTGCACTTGAGTACGGAAGAGGTGAGAAGGATTGAGCAATATAATTGAGTGTTACAGCTTATAGAGATTGGTGGAGATAATTTAGTTGTCGTTGGAGATTTCAATGCAATCAAGGCAAATAACGAAAAGGAGGGTGGTAGAGAAAAATTAAGTACTTCCATACTAAATTTCAATGATTTCATCAATGATGGAGATTTAATTGATTTGGGTTATGAAGGGAATAAGTTCATGTCGAGTAATCGGCAATTCGGAGAAAACCTTGTTAAGGAGAGGCTGGATAGAGCCTTAGCAACTAGTGCTTGGAAAGATGATTGGCCGAATGTTGTGGTCATGCACTTGGAGGACACAGGATCTGAACATAGAACAATTTTATTTAGTACAGAGAAGAAAGGGAGGAGGTTTAAGAGAAGATTCAGATTTCAAGAAAAATGGTGTGATATGGGAGATGTTACTGCCATTGTGAAGGAGACTTGGAGAGAAGGAGTGGAGGGTTCACCAATGTTTCAACTTGCAACTAAAATAAAAAATTCAAACATAAACTTGTGGATTGACAAAAGTCTTCCTGCTCTAACTCTAAGGTCAGAATTCTTAATGTCAAAGAGAATTTGGCTAAAGAGGTTGGAAAAGGTGAGCATGCCAATGGCACCGTAATCTAAAATCTAGAGGCTGAATTGGAGGAAGTTCTGGACCAAAAAGAGAGATATTGGCGAGAAAAATCTAGAGTTAATTGGCTGAATTGGGGCGACCGGAACACAAAGTTCTTTCACTACAAGTTCCAAGCGAGGAATAGAAGAAATAAAATACATTATTTAGAGGACGAAGAAGGGAATACAGCAACAGAGATAGAAGAAATAGCAGAAACAACCTAGAAGTATTTAATTTTGAGACTTTTTTTACCTTAAGCAACTCGAAAGACCCAGCCGAAGAGATTCAGGATACTCCAAAGAAAATAGATGCAGTAACTAATCGGAGGCTAGTCGGACCAGTGACAGAAAAAGAGATCAAAGTGACAGTTTTTTCTATCAATCCCTTCTCTGTACCTGGGGATGATAGATTCACTACTAAGTTCTATCAGGCTTATTGGGATGTGATTAAAGAGGACGTCATCAGAGCAGTTAGAAGTTTTTTCTATGGAGATAAATTACTTAAGACTTTTAATTATACAAAATATTTGCTTAATTCCTAAAATTTCAAATGGTAGGAATATGAAGCAGATTAGACCTATAAGCCTTAGTAGTGTGTTTTATAAAATTATATCCAAGATCTTAGTGTATAGGTTGTAGTTTGTTCTGAATAGATTGATCAGTGATACACAAAGTGCTTTTGTTAAAGGAAGACTGATTAGTGACAACGTATTAATTACACATGAATTCATGCATTTCTAAAGAACAAGAAATATGGAGTCATGATTTCACTTTGAAGATCGATATGAGTAAAGCATATGATATGGTGGAATGGTCTTTCATATGGTCTATGATGAGAAAGTTTGGCTTTTGTAATAAATGGGTGGATTGAATTAAGGAGTGTGTGACGATAGTTTCTTGTTCTATTTCTGTGGATGGTCAACCTCATGGTTTCTTTAAACTATGTAGAGGGGTGCGACAATGAGACTTTTCTGTGCAGAGACTTTTCCATCTGCTCCACAGAGGAGAACATAGATAGAAAATTTTTTTATTGAGATTTAATCACCGATGCCCCAAAATCAATCACTTATTTTTTGTTGATGACTCAATACTGTTTAGTAAGGCTACAAAAGAGGATTGTGGGGGACTAATTCAAATTTTATAGAGTTATAAGGAAATTAGTGGTAAGAAGGTCAACTTGGATAAATCATCAGTGTTCTTTAGCAGAAATACACCAATGTGTACGCGAGATTCCCTAGCTAACATACTCAAAGTTTCTCATATTGGCAATCAAGACAAATATTTAGGACTCCCGTCAGTCATCCAAAAGTCTAAGAGGACAACATTTAATTACATAAAGGATAAGGTTACGCAAGAGCTTCAACACTACAAAAGCTTCAACACTAGAAAAGGACTTTACTTTCATCAAGTGGCAAGGAGGTGTTAATAAAAGTCGTCGCAACTGCTATACCACTTTATACCTTAAATTGTTTCAAGCTGCCAAAACCGCTACTTGAAGAAATTCAGAGGACAATTCTGTAATTCTGGTGGGGACGAAATGGAATCGAAAGGAGGATGCAGTGGATAAGTTGGAGAATTACTTGTAGGTCGAAAGAATAAAGGGGATTGAACTTCAAGGATCTAAAAGCCTTCAACCTTGCTATATTAGCTAAGGAAGGGTGGAGACTATTGACTAGACCTAATTCCCTGGTTTCTAAAGTTTATAAAAGTAAATACTACAGATTTTCTAGTTTCTACGGGCTGAGACAGGTACCAACCTGTCATGGGGTTGAAAGAGCGTGTTGGAGAGTTGAAAAATTTTGAAAAAAGGCATTCTTTAGAGAATAGCACGAGGCAGCATGATAAGTATTACACAGAATTCATGGGTGAAAAAGTTTACTGCCATAACACATATTCAATGGGTTGCATAACTAATGTTATCAAATAGACAATGTAATCAAACAAAAATAAAAGATCGTTTCAATCCAGCAATAGAAGAGGAAATTATTAACACAGAAATTGTATAAGGAGAAGACTACATTAGCTGGTTAAAGGAGAAGAAAGAAAGCTATTCAGTCTCATTTGGTTATAAACTTGCATTTCAAGTTTATCATCCTCCAGAGGAATTTTTCCCTGTACAGTGCCAAAAAAATTCATATGATCAGGAATATGGAGTTTTAAAAGCCGACCCAAGGTAAAAAATTTTCTTATGGAACTAATGCATAATGGATTACCAATCAAATTAAAGCTCCACACTCGAATCTCCCAAGTTAACCCTATCTGTCCACGGTGTAATTCACTAGAGAAATCAACTTCACATTGTTTGTGGGTTTGTCTAGATTCAGCAGAAGCTTGGAGGCTATTGGGTATTCATCACCCAGCAGTTACCGATGAGCCATGGTGATAATGGGAAGAATCGCAAAATCAGAACAAAAGATGAAGACAATTGAAGGAGATAAAGGAACTTGTAGCTAACCTGGCATGACAGATTTGAAAATCCAGAAATGAACAAGTTTTTGAAAGTAAGAGGAAGCTGCCTGTGGAAGTTGTTCACGCTGTTTGAGAGCTCATGGAGGAGTGCACGACCCGTTGCCTTTCCCACTTCTCCTTCTTAAAGATGACTTTACCAATTTCTTTTATTACTTCAATTGCATAATTATTTAATTGATTGGTAAAATTTTTTCATGTGGGTCATTATTATGTGTGATGTTTGGTTTTGGACCAATTTTATTCAAAAAATAAAAGTAATTATCTTAGAAAAAAAAATCAAATCCTCACTATTTTTTACCCTTACTTCTCACTTTTCCAACAAAAATCTAGTGATGAATGCATTTATATATAACAAAATAATAATTTACATAATATACATTTACATATTTTAATATTGACAAATAATAATTTTAATTTATTTTCAAAAATAGTCTTGATGGTGAGGGGAGGCAGCATGGATGGCGAGCCATGCCGTACGAGAAAGTGACAACGATGATGAGACACGTATAGGAGTAAGGATATACGACGACGCAGTGCTAGCAAACCACAGATGAAGGCGACAACGAAGTGAAGGAGATGCACAAGAGCCAGAGAGACGAGACAAAGGAGCCGGTGATGTGGCAGCAACCGTGTGGTGGCGGTGGCCAGTGATTTTATTTTTCGTGAGTGTGAGAGAGTTAGAGGCCCTGCCTCTCTGAGTGAGATATTGAAAGGATAAAGTGAGAATGGGTTGACGAGGCTTCGAACAAAGGTTAAGGTTTCTTTTTTAAAAAAAAGTGCTTCGAATTGGTCTGAATTTCTTAAATCCTTCAGTTTATGAATTTTTACTAAAATCGACCAGGCCGAATCGAATCTTACTGATTCTTTCCTTATACAGTTAGATATCTTAACCAGACCGATTTCTTGATCGGTTTGTCAATTTTTTGGCCCAACCAAGTAGGTCAATCCGATTCTAATAACTATGACTAAAACAATACTTTACTCTAAAAAAAATAACCTAATAAAAAGTGATTAAATATTCATAAAAAATATAAGTTCAAATCCTTACTATTTTCGATCCCTACTTTTCACTTTTCCAATGGAACTCTAATAATAAATGCATTTATATATAACAACATAATAATTTATATAATATACAATTACATATTTTTAATATTGACAAATAATAATTTTGATTTTTTTTTTCAAAAATAGCCTTGATGATAATAACTAAACATTGGGAAAAATATTTAAAACAACAGAATTGATTATTACTTCTAATGAAAATATATTTTTTCTTATTGCCAGATCTTTTTTCCTCTTGTATATATATAACTCCTTTAGCTGAGTGTTAACCTAACAAACACACTAATAGTCTCCCAACACCCACATACATTGCAAGAAAATAACCCTTCACCTTCACAATATTATACATACATATGGAGACCAAAGCCATAGCTACAAGACCACATTGTTTGGTGTTATCATTCCCAGGTCAAGGCCACATAAACCCCATGATTCAGTTCTCAAAGCTATTGGTACATGAAGGGGTGAAAATAACACTAGCCACCACATGTTTTTACTCCAAGACCTTACAAAATGTACCACCTTACATATCACTTGAATCAATCTCTGATGGGTTTCACAATGGTGGATTGGGTGAAGCTGGAACCTTTAAGGCCTATTTGGACCGGTTTTGTCAAGTGGGCCCACCAACCCTTGTTGATCTTATAGAAAAGCTTGCTAAATTAGGAAACCCAATAGATTGCATTATCTATGATTCAGTGGCACCATGGGCATTAGATATTGCCAAAAGATTTGGCATAGTAGGTGCTTCTTACTTCACTCAAAATATGGCTGTGAATAGCATATATTATCATGTTCAATTGGGAAAGATTAAGGTTCCTCTGATTGAGAGTGAAATTTCACTTCCTTCTATGCCTAAACTTCAACTTTGTGACATGCCTTCTTTCTTCCACAATTGTGATGATGAAGATTTGGCTATGCTTGGCTTGGTAGTGGGTCAATTCTCCAACGGTGACAAAGCTGATTGGGTCCTATGCAATTCATTTTATGAGCTGGACAAAGAGGTAAGCAATTATAATTATAAAGACTAATGTATTAATGATCAGAAATATAATAACTATTTATATTATCTTTTTTTATTAATTTAAATTTTGAGAGAAATAGTATTATAATATGATATTAAAAATTTATGTTTGAAAAATTTAGAATTTGATCCTTAATGAATTCTAAAAATAAAAAAAATAGCATTTGACAAAAAAAAATTATACAAAAATTAAGCAAAGTCAAAAAGAAACTTTCGTTTGAGGGATAGTATTAAAAATATAACTATTCATGTTGCTTCTTCCTATCGATTTAAGTTTTTGAAAAAAATAATATCATAATATTAACAAAGAATATTTTAAAATATGAGATTAATTAAAATGATATAATTTTTTTTATTTTAAGTTATATTTTTGAATTCATGTTTTAGGAATAGCAAATGAATATTTTTTTTTCTTATGAATTATATATAATGACAAATAAAAAAAATTATGCATCAAATTTCTCTCATATTTCATTTATATATTAGATATATACATACAAAGTGTTTATATGTATATATACAACATCTAGTGAGAATAAAAAAAATGTGGCGCACATTTTTTTCTTAATTTATTTTTGTCCTCAATTTTTCTAATTTATTTTTGTTATTACTAAAAGTTGAACCAAGATTTCTTATTAGAAGAATAATATATCTATCATCTTAATTAATTGACGTTGCAATTTGTTTCCATATTACACACATTGAATATAATAGAAAGGTCACTAACTCACTATTGTAATTTAAGAAATGAAGAGATATCATTCTTTATGTAAAGTAGCTAATCAGTTTTGAGTTTATTTAATATTAACTAACTATCATATATTGAAAAGGAAGAGAACATAGATACACTTTACAGGGGAAAATATATTGTAATTAAATTCTCCAACTAATTAATATATATACAGTAATACTACAGAAATACCAATATAAAATTACTTTATTTAACTTAATATTTATATTCGTGCATATAATATTTATAATAGGATTAATTAACATGTGTCTTATATATAACGACACAAATTAAGATTATTATTAATAAAAAATTATAAAAGTTTTGTTTGAATAAATGCAAAATAATTATATTAAAAATCAAACTTTTGCATAATTTTTTATAATAAATCCATATATAATTATACACTTATTATATTTAATATTATACAATTATATCAACAAATAATTAAAGAATATAAAATAAAATGAGTAATAATTAAAATATATAAAATAAAATAATTTCAAATTATTTTAAATTAATTTTTTATTTTCTTTCAAACATTATTATAAATATATATTCATTTTACTCTTGCTTTTTGGATAAAGTTTCTCATTCAACATGCATAATGTTATCATGGTTCATAAATCATAATATTTCTCAAAGGCCTATTACTTACTGAAATATATTTGACTTTAGGTGACAGATTGGACTACCAAGATTTGGCCAAAATTTAGAACCATCGGACCAAATATTCCCTCTGTATTTTTGGACAAGCGAATTAAGGATGATGAAGATTATGGAGCTGCAGCATTCCAGAGTGAAGAAGAATGCATGGAATGGCTAGACAATAAACCAAATGGATCGGTTGTTTATGTCTCATTTGGGAGCTTGGTTCCTCTTGATGAAGAACAAATGAGAGAAATAGCATATGGTCTCAGAGATAGTAATCATTATTTTTTGTGGGTGGTTAGAACCTCTGAAGAGATTAAACTTCCAAAAGATTTTGCAAAGAAATCAGAGAAGGGTTTGGTAGTAACATGGTGCTCCCAATTGAAAGTACTAGCTCATCAATCTGTGGCATGTTTTGTAACACATTGTGGTTGGAACTCTACATTAGAAACTTTGAGTTTAGGAGTTCCAACAATTGTAGTGCCTCAATGGTCTGATCAAATCACAAATGCAAAGTATATGGTTGATGTTTGGAAAGTGGGAATTAGAGTTCCAATTGATGAGAAAAAGAAGATTGTGAAGAGTGAAGCATTGAGGGATTGCATAAAGGAAATGATGGAGTGCGAGAAAGGAAAAGAGATGAAGAATAATGCCATGCAATGGAAATCTTTGGTTCTGAAAGCTGTTAGCGATGGAGGTGGAAGTTCTTATGAAAACATCATGGAATTTGTGAATAGCTTGTTTACATGCTCTCAATTACAAGTTATTTCTTAGTCATATCAACAATAATTCGTTCCTACAATAATTTGTAATACTATTGGAAGCATTTCAAGTGCACCGGGAGTACCGGTGTACCAGTTGTTTTAACCGTTGATTTGAATTATAAAAAATATATATAATATATATTAATTAAAATCAACGGTTAAAACAACTGATATACCGGTACTCCCTGGTGCACTTGAAATGTTTCCAATACTATTATACACAGGAAAAGTATGAAAAATTAATGGAATACTCGTACAATACGTATAATGGAAGTTTATGGAGGATTAGAGATATAATCATTATTGTTAACTTTTTTCATCAGTTGAAATTTTTGGATGAGTGGTATCATGATATGGTATTAAAACGCTAGATCCGAAAAGTCAAAATAGTTCAATCCTTTTTGAACCTCAAAATCAGTTTAATCTTTTGAGAAGATGTTTATTATCCATAGTATTCGAATGGTTATTTTAGATAGTATATGGGATGTTCATTTTGTAACTCGATAACCCATTGTACATATTGTACAAATAGTCTATTATCTTCTTAGCGGAATCCTTATATATATAGTTTATGGTGGGAGCTTTTTTTTCTTATTATTAATAATATTTGAGCATTATTAATATATATTTAAATTTTCATCTCAGCAATGTCCTATTATGCCCATGTTATTTCACCCAATTGACAGAAAAAAAAACAGTTAAGGTTTAACTTACTTCGTAATTATCTTTTGTATAGATTTTTTTAATATTAATTTTATGTTATTTTTTTTGTCAACAAAAATCAAATTTTATAATTATAGGTCATAAAAATTTTAATATTATATTATAAAATTATCAAAAAGTTTAATTAAAATGATAAAAGAAGACACATAATAAATTATATATTTTATATTTGGTAATTATATATTTATAAAAATATTTTTTATATACTAAAATTAATTACTAAAATCAATTACTAATATATTTATGTATAATATAATTTATTTATTTTTAATTTATATTTATATTTTAATATATATTTTATATTTATAATTAATTTTAGTAGTTGATTTTAATGTAGACATGATATAATTGATATAAAGTAAACAAAAAATTCTATGCAGACATGAGTGTGTACTACTGTACTCACACACACGCCTTAAAATCTTTTGGATGAGTTGAAAAGTCTTGTGAAAAAAAAAAAAACAAAATTAAATAACAGTAATCAATAGTATACTGAAAAAGATGATGGCTACCCGGGCATGTCACCAAAAAAAAGATGGCGACCGGGCATGTCACAAAATATTGATTAAAGAAAAAGAAGAAAACTTTAACTTCGCCTCTGCGTATATCAATAATTGAAACACAATAATTTACTTGGGTGGCAAAAGCCATTCACAATCATATGCTGTTTATAACTTTATATATATTTCATTGATATATAGGCTTCTGTTTTAATTTCTCCTGTGCCTGTCTAGTTTTGTGGGTAGTTTGTTTGATTTTATATACACTTTTTAATTGGGTAAACAATAAAAAATACACTTAAAATTGGAAAAATAGTATATAGGACATATTATATATTCAGGTCTCTTGAAATTGAAATTAGGTGATACTGAATTCATATTATTATTTGATAGTCATGTTTATAACGTTGATCTCGGTAGAAAAACGTAAAGTGGAGTGCTAGGCCAGTAAAATTTGTATATTTAGTTATCAATTAGTCTTCATCAATATTTTTAATGATATGAGATGATATTTAATAATATAAAATTAATAATTTTTTTATGATTAAATATTGACCAAATTTTAACAAAATTATTTATTCTTTTAAACTTTCTCAAACATAAATGTTATATTTATGAAAAAAGTCATTAGCATATTATATCAACATAAATAATATTAGAAAGAAAATAATTTAAAAATATATTATTTCTTTTAATATTTATAATTTAATTTATGTAATATTTAGAAATATATATTTATTATATTTAATATTATCTAAGTATTTTAGCAAAAAATTAAATAATATAAAATATTTCTGACTTATTTTTTATTATTGTCTTTAAAATATTTTTGTTATAATAATAATAATAATAATAATAATAATAATAATAATAATAACCAAAAAGTAAATATATTCTTTAATTTTACAATTACAAATAAAGTATCGCAAATAGTGTAGCCAGTAAAATTTTTTGAAAGAAAAAGTATAGGTAGGCAATGAGAATATTAAATAATGTGAATAATAAATATGTCAGATGTTTAATTCAATAGGTATGCAGATGATTATATTTATTATTTTTAACTAGATGGTTATTTCTTTTAATTTAATTTACTCATGCATAGTTAACAATAATTGGATGTTCAATTTATTAGGTGTGCAGATAGTTATCCTAATATTAAGGTTTAGGAGGTAATTTGAGAATATAGTATTTTTTTACTTTATTGAGTCAATTCTAAAATCCATTGTTTACATTGTTTACAAAAATTCTTGTTTAGCTAGCAGTTGAAAATTAATTAACCTAGTATATATATATAATAACTCCTTCAAGTCTCAACTCAACACAAAAACACCCCTAAACCGATATTGCAAGAGAAAAGGTTTGATTTCAAATACACATTACTGAAAAAAGCATGGGTATCAAACCGCATTGTTTGGTGTTATCATTCCCAGGTCAAGGCCACATAAACCCCATGATTCAGTTCTCAAAGCTCTTGGTACATGAAGGGGTGAAAGTAACACTAGCCACCACATGTTTTTACTCCAAAACCTTACAAAATGTGCCACCTTACATATCACTTGAATCAATCTCTGATGGGTTTTACAATGGTGGGTTGGGTGAAGCTGGAACCTTTAAGGCCTATTTGGCCCGGTTTTGGCAAGTGGGCCCACCCTCCCTTGTTGATCTTATAGAAAAGCTTGCTAAATTAGGAAACCCAATAGATTGCATTATCTATGATTCAGCGTTGCCGTGGGCATTAGATGTTGCCAAAAGATTTGGCATAGTAGGTGCTTCTTACTTCACTCAAAATACGGCTGTGAATAGCATATATTATCATGTTCAATTGGGAATGATTAAGGTTCCTCTCATTGAGAGTGAAATTTCACTTCCGTCTATGCCTAAACTTCAACTTTGTGACATGCCTTCTTTCTTCAACAATTGTCATGATGATGAAGATTTGGCTGTGCTTGGCTTGGCAACGAGTCAATTCTCCAACGTTGACAAAGCTGATTGGGTCCTATGCAATTCATTTTATGAGCTGGACAAGGAGGTAAGCAATAAGACTAATGTATTAATGCTTAGACATATAACTATTTATGATATCTATTTCTATTAATTTAGATTTTAGAAAAAAGCGATATCATGACATGATATCAAAATTTTATGTTCGAAAGGTCTAGAATTTTATCCTTGATAAACTCTAAAAGTTAAAAAAAACATAAAACAAAAGGAAAAAAAAAGATCTATACAAAAATCAAGTAAACTCAAAAAGAGACTCTTATTTAAAAGAGAGTATTAGAGATATAACTATTCATATTGTCTCTTTCTATCGATTTAAACTTTTAAAAAAATTGTTATTACGATATTAATAAAAAATATTTTAAATCATTTTATTTTATTAAGGTTATTAAAGCCTTCTATTTTACTCTCTAAGGAATCATTATATAAATTTTAGTTTTTTTACATTAATAATAGCATAAATTATATTTTTTTCATTATTTTCTTTTTCTTCTTTTATTTTCTTCAAATTTCAAATTCAATATGTAATAGTTGCTTCCTAAAATATGTTTCTAGGTGGCTGATTGGACAATGAAAATCTGGCCAAAATTTAGAACCATTGGACCAAATATTCCCTCTGTATTTTTGGACAAACGAATTAAAGATGATGAAGAATATGGAGCTGCAGCATTCAAGAGTGAAGAAGAATGCATGGAATGGCTACACAATAAACCAAATGGATCAGTCATTTATGTATCATTTGGGAGCTTGGTTCCTCTTGATGAAGAACAAATGAGAGAAATAGCATATGGTCTAAGAAATAGTAATAATTATTTTTTGTGGGTGGTTAGAACCTCTGAAGAGATTAAACTTCCAAAAGATTTTGCAAAGAAATCAGAGAAGGGTTTGGTAGTAACATGGTGCTCCCAATTGAAAGTACTAGCTCATCAATCTGTGGCATGTTTTGTAACACATTGTGGTTGGAATTCTACATTGGAAACTTTGAGTTTAGGAGTTCCAACAATTGTAGTGCCACAATGGTCTGATCAAATCACAAATGCAAAGTATATGGTTGATGTTTGGAAAGTGGGAATTAGAGTTCCAATTGATGAGAAAAAGATTGTGAAGAGTGAAGCATTGAGGGATTGCATAAAAGAAATGATGGAGTGTGAGAAAGGAAAAGAGATGAAGAATAATGCCATGGAATGGAAATCTTTGGCTCTGAAAGCAGTCAGTGATGAAGGTGGAAGTTCTTACAAAAACATGATAGAATTTGTGAATAGCTTGTTTACATGCTCTCAATTACAAGTTATTACTTAGTCATATCAACAATAATTTGTTCCTAACGTTCAGATTATTTGTGTGTTAATCTACTTTATCTATTGTAATAATACTACTACATATAGTTTATGTTGGGACCTCATTTTTGTTGATGCTTAATGATATTATTATGAGCATTATTAATATTTAAATTTTCATCACTTATTTGCTGATGCTTAATAATATTATGAGCATTATTAAGATTTGCTTTCTCATATTTTCACCAATTGACAATTGTAGTGGCCTCCTATATAGAGCGGTTCAAAATTGCCACTAAATTTCCGTCATTATATCTGTCCATTTTGTTGTAGTGGTAACAAGAGTAAATGATTTAATTAAAGATGAATGTTAGAGGACCAACAATTTATTATATTTGGCCAGCAATTAATCATCGATATTTAAAAGTATAAACTAAAAATATATTATTAAATTATTAAACTAAAAAATTTAAATTGATAACTAAAGGTGATGATAAAAATAATAGATTCTATTAGTTCTTGAATATTTTTCTTAATTAAATTGATAAATAAAAATTCATTATTAAAATTAAATCTAGGAAAAAAATTAATTAATTAAAATTAACAACTTATTTCTTTCGCAATCAATACCTACTAACACTAAAAGTAATAAAAAAGTTCTACTATGAAGACATGATGAGTGGGTTGTTGTTACAGTCACACACACCTTAATAGCTCTTGGATGAGTTGAAAAATCTTGTGAGAAAAAAAAAACACTAAATTAAATAATAACAATCAATAATATATTGAAAGAGATGCTTGTTTGTTTAAGAAAAAGATGGTTATACTTATACCGGCCATTCACATAACAGTGCTAAAGAATTATCGATTAAAGAAAAAGAAGAAAACTTTACCTTCGCCTCTGCATATATTAATAACTGAAAGACAATTTACTTGCGTGGCAAAAGCCATTCACAATCATATGCTGTTTATAACTTTATATTTAACTTCTCCTGTGCCTATCTAATTTTGTGGGTAGTTTGTTGGAATTTATATACTTTTTTAATTGTTGTAAACATTAAAAAATACACTTAAAATTAGAAAACTAGCATATAGCACATATTATGTTCACTTCTCTTGAAGCTGAAACTAGGTGATACTAAATTCATAATATTATTATTTAATAATCATGTTTATAATGATGATCTACCGAGGAGGTTATATTTATGAGAAAAGTCATTAGCATATTATATCACCAACAATACTAAGAGTATATCCAATAATTGATTTTAATTTTATTTTATTTTAGATTCTATACAATACTATATAAATATTTATGAAATTATATATTTTATAAAAATTAATTTAAAATCTAATATAAAACTCGTCACTCTAATGTTTATTAATTTCATTTTAATTTAACGATGTTACATAATAAAATTATAATGTTTATTTAATACACTTAATGAATATAATCATGATAATATTTTATTGGTCTTTTTTTAAAATGATACGATATTTTTTTTAATTTCAGTATTATTTCAAAAATTGCATCTAATGCAAGTTTTAATTTTAAATAAGTTCAATTACTGTAAATATCAAAACTAATATATATCCAAAAAATATTATTCCTATCCCCGAATTTTATCCACTATTCTCTAGACTTTTGGAATTATAAGAGCTCTTCTTGCACTAAACTATTATTATAATCATCAAGCAACTATTGCTCTTTCTGACACAAATAAATGCTATCCACCACTTCTAAACACTTTTGTAAATAATTAATATGCTCTAATTCACATTTCTTAACAAAAATATTACCAAATATTTTCGAGTTAAACTCTAGTGAATTTTTCTGTACTTCCGAAAACTTGCCATAAATTCCTCTATTACCAAACCACCATGACTGATTCATAATATTCCTATACCTGGGATGAGTAGCCCAAGCAACAACAAATCGAAAAGGTCGATTCCCTTTAGGCTGAGGACGACCTTTATAACGCACCAGAATATGGCAATGATCAGACTGAAAGCCTCTGGAAAGATAAATAACCAACTACTATTTATACATACTCGATCAAGCTTTTTTGCCACGTCAACATAATTTTTCACTCTCCTATACCAACAAAACCGCCTCCCAATAGTCTTCAGATCAAACAAACCACTATCCCCTAATGAAGTAGCAAATATGTCTGCTCTTTGATGAAAAAATTGACAGCCCTTAGATTCATGAGAAAATTTGACTTCATTAATTGAAGCACCCCTAATATTCCAAACAATCATATTTAAACTATCCATAAATAATACGGACAGAATAAATAAGAACATAAACTCTAAATAGAATCATCAACCTCAATAGGTGGTTTGTCCTGCGGTACTGGCACACTCTAATCCTCAATAATTGCCACCTTCGGACCCCCTAATAATGCACCTGTCATACTTCCATCTACTAAGGTCTCCTCCGTTGCGCCACCATTTTTATCAACTGGCGAGTTTTGCAGAGAGGAAGGCCGCAGTCACTTCCGTAGAGAAATTCCACGACGTGCAGGAGTTCTGCGCGATAGAGATGGCACAATTTTATGTTTTTCTCGCTTTCACATTCTAATGCCAATTGATTTGCCTCCATCACCATGCAAATTGGACTTTGGAACCCTTCTCAAATCATACTTGTGCTGCTTTTCATCTTGGTCCTTCAAACCTGATAGCTAATCCATTGTGAATTTTCTCTTACACAGCACTTGTTGCCATCCCTCTCCATCATCCATGCATGCTTCATTAACATGACCATCAGGCGTGTGAGGAGCCAATGATTTCGTAACCGCATCCTTCCCTTTAACAACTCCTAATTTCTCACCTAAATTACGAGAATTCTCACCTAAATCGTGAGCTTCCGATTCAGCCTCTTTTTGAATCTCGTGATTGTTGTGTGACACTAGTGTCGGGGCTTCATTATTTTTTCCATCCCCAAAAGAATCACCGTTTCTTTTCAAGGACTCCTTCTCCATGCACAACGATTTATCATGCCCATACCGTGCACAAGTAGTACAAATCAGCTGTAAACTCTCGTACTCCACTTCATGAGTCATACCCTCCACTATAATATGTTTGATTACAGGCAACCCAAGATTAATTTGAACACAAGTTCGGACATATTTTTCTCTTTCTACAAGCTTAGTGACCAAGTCTATTTTCACCGAAACTCCTATTGTAGAAGCAATTCGCAGCATTGCTTATTTCTGGTAGTACCAAATTGGAAGTCCTGAGACTCGAATCCATACTAGTGTTGATCCGAAAGATTTTTCGCATGACCTAAAATCCACGTCCCATGGCTTTACTGCAATATAGTGACTGTCTATTAACCACGAACCACCAAGAATGATTTTCTCACTATCCGCAGCAATATCAAATTTAACCAAAAAATACCCAGACCCCACATCCAACAAATGAAACCTTCCTTTGATGCGCCATACTATTCGAAGCTTACGATGACTTCCTTATAAGGTTCAGCTAGACAGCTCTTTGCCCGGCCTCCTTAGTTAAACTGACATTTGGTGGGACGAGAATCACCCTACTTACCTGTCACTGTCGCGATACCATCCCAGATAAAGACCCTACTAATGCAAAAGCCTTAAACTTTTCTGCACCAATAACCTTATAATATTTCATCATTGTTCTCTATTATCGAAACTGCGTCTCTCCTCTTTACTCCAGTTAAGTTGCCCTCATCCTTCTTTCTATTTTATCATCGTTTTTATAGTGAATCTAATTGTCTTATAATAAAATTTATTAGAGACTTATATATTTAATACGTATATTAAAAATTTAGTTAAGAGTAATAAAAGAATTTATTTATCTCAAGAATAATTTTCAAAGACTTTTAATTTTATATGTAAATTTATTTAAAACTAAAATATCTCATCTAAAATTTTTTGTAAATCAATTTGAATATTTCCTTCGTTATATAGCACTATTACTATGTAAGCAAAATATACTTTTTTGGTTTCTCAATTTCTTAATTGATTTGTCACAATTCTTTATTCTACAAAATTAGTAAAGTGGAGTTGTTTATTAGTAGAAATTAAATATTAGCATAAATAAAATGTAAAAATGTAAATTAAAGCCTTTAATTTCTCCTCGAACTTTTATCCTTTTTAATTGTTTTTCCATTATTCCATTAATTATATACTATCCCAAATTCTATATAACCATTACACACTTGCGTTCAGAAACATATATTAAAAGCAATTATCTACAAAGACAAACACTGAAAGGACATGATATGGCTTGTGAGCTGTATCATATTTATTGTCCTGTTTAAGGAGAAATTAGATTCGGAAAATCCCTCATGATGTGTGGTCAAAATTCAAAACCCAAAAGCACGTGAACTGTATCAATGTCTTCACTCTTCACTGAAGACGTAAGCACTGACGCCCAGAATATTCTTAGTATATTTTGTTTTATTTTTTTCGTTCTTATCTCACTAGAATACAAGATTTTTTTTATATTAGGTTGATAATAATAATTTTTTAAAATTATAGAATATTAGACTATTAATTTTAAATACGATACTTTTTAATTTAAAATGTAGATATTTAATCCCTCTATTTATAAAAAAACCTTAAAATGCAGAAATTAAATCTTTTGATTTTTGGGATATTAGATATAAAAATAAAACTTTTTTATTTTTAAAATCAGACTCTAATTTTTATTTTAAAAAATTTAAAATATAAAAATCAAATTCTTTTATTTTAATTTTTTATAATTTTAAAAATATATCAAAAATATAATATTAAAATATATTATTTATCTCAATTTCATAAAAAATTAACCGCCTGCAGGGAACAATTAACAATTTTTTTGGCTCTGATTTTCAAAAAAAAATGGTCGCGGGTAGTCGTTTTTAGACAAAAATACGGACAATAAAAGAGATAAAAATGAGTGGAAAGAAAATAGATGGAAAGAAAATGAGTAGAAAATGATATTTTTCTTTATTTGGTTATGAAAGAAAATAGGAAGGAAAGAAATTTTTTTTAGTGGGACCCACACTAAAATTTTTTTTCCATCATAAACAAGAAAACTAGAAGAAAAGTGTTATATTTTTGTATTTCCAATACTACCCTTAGTTATATTATTATTAATAAATATTAATATAAATTTAGTTTTACTATATTATTATAATAGAAATTTATATTTAAATATTATATATACTAGATAAATAATTTAAATTAAATATATAAAATTATAATATTTATAATATTTATAAAATATAATAAAATATGAATAAATAAAAATATTTATACTTTATTTTATGATAAGGGTATTAACGTAATTTTATACTATTATGATTTTCTTTCTTCTCACTTTTCTTTCCATCCAAACAAAAGAAAATTTTTCCTCTATTTTCTTTCCATCTATTTTCTATTCATCCAAATAACTCAACTTTTCTTTTCATTTTCTTTCCTCTTATTTTCTTTCCAACATCCAAACAAACCCGAAAAGAATGTTTTTTGAAAAAACAAAAATATATAATTTTTTATTCCAAAATCAAAAACGCCGCAACAAACAAAAAGACAGATAGAATTTTAACATGTATTCTAAAGATACGCACTAACTACTACATCCAATTAAAAAAAGTAACAAATATAAAATAATCATATAATTAAGTTTTTAAAGGAATTATCTCTCGACAAATGTAAGAGAGGATAAATGACCATTTGTACTCATGAGAGATAAAAACGCTGACATTTGTATTCATGATAGTCTGGAACTAAAGTTATACCCATGATAGATGCTCTCCGTGTGACAAAAGTGCCTTGACTTGGATCTGGGAATCACACACACACACACACACACTCTCTCTCTCTCTCTCTAACAATGGCTATTGATTCTCACATATTTACTGAGTCAACTTAGCCAGCCACAACTCACAGAACTTTGACTCTGCACTTCAACTTCCCCTTCTCCACCATTCACGCCTCTGCACTCTTCACTCTCCAAACCCTACTCTAGCCCCTTCTTCCTCAACACTCGCTCCCTCAATATCCAGTCCGCCCTTCACGCCGACGAAGCCATCCTCTTCTCCCTCCCCACCACCTCTGACCCCATCAAGGACACCCTCCTCACTCTCATGCTTTCCAACCACTCTTCCTTCATCCTCACCTTCTCCACCTCCCCTTCCTCTTTCGCACTCCAACGACTCTTTCCTCCACAAATCTGCAACAGAATCCACCCTTACATCTACACTCAGTGCCAAGCCATTCATACGCGCTCTATCTTTCCTTCCCACAACATTTTTGCCCGAACGATTTGTTACTCTGCCATCTTCAGCATCCCTTCCGAGCTCTCCGCAGTCATGGCTGCAAACTGCGTGATGACAACCCCCTCCGCGTGACGACAACGCCGTTGTCCTTGCCTCATTAAATTTGAACTGGTGCAGCCAAGACCGACTAGGAAGGAGAAAAGCTCTTCAAAAAATACGACTAGAAAAGGTTTGATCTTTTGGTGTTGTCGTTGAGTTTTCCTTACGGCGGAATGGAGAATCCAAAGATGGTTGTCACAGGATTTTGGAGGTGAACCAGTGAGGAGCAAGATTCGAGCTTTACCTCTGACGAAATTAGGATATTCAGGGTTTTGTTGGAGCCATTGTTGGCGTTGTTGATCCCAATCAGAGATCATGGGGCCTAGGGAGAAGGCGGCGGTGGCGTTGGGACTGAAAGGGGTGTCGTTGTCATCGGGGTCGGAGTCTGAGCGGATCTCAGCGAGAATGCGGTTGGTCTCCTGGATGAGGCCCTGGTTGACGGCATCAGCGTCGGAGGAGGAGAGGTTGACACCGATGGTGCTGGAATGAATGAGAGAAGTCATGCTTTATCTGTGAACTAATACTATATATTGATACATTTTATTGCAAAGATTATGTTTTTGGTTTTTAGATTTGGATTCTCTCATTTATGAGTTCTCTTATGAGAATGGTTGTGTGAAATACTGAATATGGTTCTTATTTTTGTTTCAATCACATATTGCTTTGGTAGAACTAGTTGATTTTTCGAGAATCAGGACTTCCATCTTTGGATAAAAGCAAGTCTCTTTGAATTCTTTGCCTTGAGTTTTTTACTCCGAAGGATTATAAGAACTATAAAAGTATAGGAATTGGTCTAACGAGACGGTAGATAAAATTCAAGAGCTTTAGCCATGTCTATGGCATTACAATGGGTTGTTACCTCCACCAGCTTAGAGGTCTCGAGCTCCATGGGCTTTCTTGACTCTGTCCGAGAGGTGAGGCTCTTAGAATCTTCCAAATTTATGTCCCGAAACTTTGGGTCAATTCGAGCAAAGAGGGGTTGAAGAGTGTGAGTGAGAGAGAGAGGGGTTGAAGATAAGGGAGGGAGTGCCACCTAGGATCGGATTCCCACGAACCAAACTCAAATTCAAGTCAGGGCACTTTTGTCACACAGAAAGCATCTATCATGAGTATAACTTTAGTTTCAGGCTATCATAGGTACAAATGTCAGCATTTTCATCTGTCATGAGTACAAATGGTCATTTATTCACTCTAAAGATACACACTAACTATATCCAATTAAAAATATAACAAATATAAAATAATCATATAATTAAGTTTTTAAAGGAATCATCTCTCGACAAATGTAAAAGAGAATCATGATTGAAGTGATCTATCATCAGTTGGCTTTAATATCAAAAACTCTTGGATGTATGTGTAAAAAAAAACTTTTTTTTTGGTAAGAAAGGAAAAATTATGATATATCTTGATATGATAATTTTTTATGTTTTTAAAAATGTGGAAGGTATATAAATTAGAGAATCTAATTTCTATACTTTAATTTTTTAACTTTTTTAATACAAATCTGACAGTCTAATTTCTATATCTTTCACAAATCGAATGGCCCAATTTATGTATCTCTACAAATCGGACGGTCCGATTTCTATACTTTTAACAAATTAGACGGTCTGATTTCTATTTTTCTAATTGAATGATTACATATTTAAAAATAACACCCCAATAATCCACATTTCAAAAAAATACCATTGTCACTCCAATATCAAAAATAAAAAATTCATAAAAAATGTTAGATCAAAATTTATTATTTATTATTATTATTTAATTATTAAGTCAATTTTTTTAATTTAATAATTCAATTAATAATTAATTAATTAATAACTAAAAATAATAAATGCCAACAAGTTATAACTCAAATGACATAATCTTTTTATACTCATTTAGAGATAGCGAATTCAAGTCTCACTCTTAACTTTAGAAAAAAATTTAAAAAAATAAATTTAAATAGACATCTATCATTTTTAAACCGCAAAGGTTTCAGGCCACAAAATTAACCACGATAGACATGCAACGAATATTGTTGTGATAAGGATCATTACGTGGATGTCTATTCTTAAAAGAGAATGAATTTAACAAAATAAAAAAATGTTACTTTCTGTACGCATATAAATAGGAGACTAAACATCAGGTAAAAATTACACTACAATAACATATAAAATTTTCTCTCTTTTTATATCTCTTTGTTGGTCTTAAGTTGCAATATATATAATATTAGTAAATATATGAGTTACTTCTATTATTATAGTGAGATAATTATATTAGTGAATATCAATACTAGAGTCTTCTATTTATATTTCTTTATTTTATATTTATTATATCTTTCTTATATATTTAGTTTACAATACGTTATCAGCATGAGACTCTGATCAAAATTTAGAAAGACTCAAGTAATACATTTTTCATTATGTCAAAGCTCTCTCATCTTGAATTTAATGCTCTTGATATATCTAAACACAACTACTTATCATGGATATTAGATGCTGAAATTCAACTTGATTCAACGGATCTAAGAGATATATCATTAAAGCTGAAAATAATACATTTCAGAAGGATAAAGGCAAAGCCATGATCTTCCTTCATCATCATCTTGATGAAAGATTGAAAAATGAATATCTCACACTAAAAGATCCTGCAGATATATGGAAAAACCTTGAAGAAAGGTATAATCATCAAAAGACAATGATACTTCCTCAAGCCCGATATGAGTGGACACACTTACGTCTATAAGATTTTAAATCCATAAATGAATACAATTCAGCAATGTTCCGAATTACCTCATAAATGAAATTATGTGAGGAAAAGATAACTGATAATAACACTTTAGAGAAAAAATTTTCAACCTTCCATGCCTCGAATATGCTCCTACAACAGTAGTATCAAGAAAAATGATTTAAAAATATTCTGAGCTGATTTTTCGCCGTCTTGTTGTTGAACGAAACAATGAGTTACTTTTAAAAAATCATGGCGCGCCCAGCTGGCACCGCCCCATTTTTTGAAGCAAATGCAACAAATCATTACCCCATAAGAGGTAAATGGCAAGGTTTTGGTAATAAAAAAAATTATGGAAGAAAGAAAAATTATGTTCATAAGAAAGGATCTCACCAGAAATGGGATAAAAAAAGAAATAATGGGTAAAATAAATCAACATAGGATAAATATTTTTGTTGTGGTGGAAAGGGCTATTGGTCACCTACCTGTCGTACCCCAAGGCATCTAGTTGATCTTTATCAAGTATTTTTTAAAAAGGATGATAAAGAAAAGAAGACGAATTTCGTTTCAAAGGAAATATTAGTCATTTGATCAATGATGAAATAGTTTAATATGTGGGATTGTTAAGTACTCATGTAAATAAATAATGTAAAAAATGTTAAGTTTATTCCCTATGTATTTGAATTTTAAGTATGATGTATATAAATAATGTTTAATAAAATATTTATATTTATGAATTTTAACTAAATATGTCAAGTTCTACAGTAATAATAATAATAATAAAATTTTTTAGTATATGATACTATACAGTACTTTTTAAAAAAACTATTTCAATCAAAAAAATAATTTTACTGTACATATACTTTTACTCATTTTATTATTATTATTATTTGTATTTGAAGAAAATGGTAAGGACATATAGTGAAGATGTTTGCCTTGTGGATAGTGCAAGTTCGCATAACATTCTCAAAAGTAATATATATTTTACACATCTTGTACCAAAAGAAGAATATGTTAAATACTATTATTGGCTCAAGCAATGTGATAGAAGGCTCCGAAAGAGCTATAATTTTGTTTTCCGAAGGAAAAAAATTCATAATAAATAATGTACTATTGTCTACTAAGTCTCTAAGTAACTTGTTAAGTTTTAAAGATATTTGCCGAAATGTATATCATATTGAAACAATGAATGAGGAAAATCATGAGTACTTATATATCACGACTCATGATTCAAATAAAAAGGTTATATTAGAAAAGTTACTCTCACTTTTATCTATATTATATTATACTAAAATTAGTGCAATTGAAGTACATGTCATTGTAAACCAAAAGTTTACTAACCCAAATGAATTTATAACTTGACATGATCGACTGGGTCATCCTGGAACAACAATGATGCGAAGAATTATTGAAAACTCCCATGGACATTCACTAAAAAACTAGAAGATTCTTAAATCTAGTGAATTTTGTTGTGCTGCATGTTTTTAAGGAAAGCTAATTTTAAGGTCATCACCAGTAAAGATTGGATTTGAGTCCCTGAATTCCTAGAAAGGATTGAAGGCGATATATGTGGACCTATTCATCCATCATTTGGATCTTTTAGATATTTTATGGTTCTAATAGATGCATCTTCCAGGTGGTCACATGTGTGCTTATTGTCTTTTCGCAACTTGGCGTTTGCTAGATTACGTGATTAAATTATCCGATTAAAAGTACAGTTTTCCAAAAATCGAATCGAAGCAATTCGTCTTGATAATGCTAGTGAATTTACTTTCCAAGCCTTTGATGCTTATTGTATGGCTAATAGAATGAGCGTTGAACATCCAGTAACTCATGTTCACACACAAAATAGGTTAGCATAATCATTTATTAAACACCTCCAATTGATTGCTAGACCTTTATTTATGAGAATAAATCTCCCAACCTCAGCTTGGAGGCATGTTATTTTACATGTCGCAGTACTTATGCGCTTGAGGCCAACAAGTTACCATCAGTTCTCTCTTATGCAATTAGCTTTTGGCCAGTAGCAAAATGTTTTCCATTTAAGAATATTCGGATGTGCAATATATGTTCCCATTACACCAACTTCTCGCACCAAAATTGGATCCCAAAAAAAAATTGGGGATATATGTTGGATATGATTCTCTCTCTATAATGAGGTATCTTGAGATATAAACTAGAGATGTATTTAAAGCCCGATTTGTAGATTGTCATTTTGATGGATTAAAATTTTCAATATTAGGGGAAGAGAATAAGCTTTTTGAAAAGGAATTTAATTGAAATCCATCATCATTGATGCATTTAGATCCTTGATCAGGGTAATATAAACTAGAAATTCAAAATATTATACATTTGCAAAGAATAACAAATGCATTGGCTGATGCATTTTCTGATACAAAAAGGATAACAAAATTTTATATATTAGCTGAAAATGTCTCAATTCAAATTGATGTCCCAATTGGACAAGTGGCCACTGAAACAAATTCACGCAGAAGCGTGGTACCCCTGTCGGTTCTAAAGATAAAAATTTTCGAAAAAGAAAAAAGGTAAATACTATTCATGTTGAAAAAGATAAAGACATAGTAAAGACACTTGCAGTTGTCCAAAATTCTGATATAGTTTTGACGCCAGAAGATGTTTAGGTACGTGAAAATTATGAAAATGACGAGATCTTGATAAATTATGTCTTTACAGGAGAAAAATAGGGCTGAAATAAGACAATTGTCGATGAAATATTTGCATATAATGTGACATTAAATATTATGCATGAAAGTAAGGATCTTGAGTCAAGAACAGTCGAAGAATGTCGACAAAAGAATGATTGGCCAAAATGGGAGGAATTTAAGAAGGCTGAGTTAGAGTCACTTGCAAAACGTGAAGTCTTTGGACCTGTAATCCGTACACCAGAAGATGTAAAACCTGTTGGATACAGATGAGTATTTGTGAGAAAACAAAATGAGAAAAAAGGAGCTATACACTATAAAGTTCGACTTGTGGCACAAGGTTTTTCACAAAGATCCAGTATAGATTATGAAGAAACATATTCCTCTGTAGTGGATGCAATAACATTGCGTTATTTGGTCAATTTATCCGCATACCATAAACTACATATGTATTTAATGGATGTGGTAACAACCTATTCATACAGATCATTAGATCGTGATATCTATATGAAAGTTCCTAAAGGATTAAAGATATCTAAATCACGCCATGAATATTCGCAGGTGTTATACTCAGTAAAATTGTAAAGATCTTTATATGGTCTAAAGCAATTTGGACGAATGTGGTATAATCGTCTTATTGAGTATTTGGCCAAAAACGAATTCAAGAATGATGATATCTGCCTATGTGTTTTTATAAAAAAATCTTCATCTGGATTCATTATAATTGTTGTGTACGTTGATGATTTAAATATCATTAGAACCCCTGAAGAGATTCCAACAATTATACAAGCTATAAAAGAAGAGTTTGAAATGAAAGATCTTGGAAAGACTAAATTTTATCTTGCCCTACAGATCGAGCATACAAAAAATGGGATATTTATTTATCAAACAATATATACAGAAAAGATCTTGAAGAGATTTTATATGGATAAGTCACATCCATTAAATACCCTAATGATCGTAAGGTTTTTGGATGTGAAAAAAAAGATCAATTCCGTTTTAAAGAAGAAAATGAAGATATTCTTGATCTTGAAGTACCATATCTTAGTTCCATTGGAGCACTAATGTATCTTGCTAATAATACACGACCCGATATATCATTTGTTGTGAACTTACTAGCAAGGTATAGTTCCTCTCCAATCAGAAGACATTGGAATGGAATCAAGTAAATCTTTCGATATCTTCTTGGAACGGTTGACGTGGGATTATTTTATCTATATGGATCCAAGTCACAACTAGTTGGCTATGCAGATGTAAAATACTTGTCTGAGCCACACAAAAGGAGATCTCATATAGGATACCTGTTCACATATGGTGATACAGCTATATCATGGAGGTCCACAAAACAAATGATAGCAGCAACATCCTCTAATCATGTTGAAATACTAGCAATTCATGAAGAAAGTCGCGAGTGTTTTTGGCTCAGAAGTTTGATCCAATATATTCTGTCATCATGTGGACTAATTGATCATAAGATAACTCCAACTGTCCTGTTTGAAGATAATACAGTATGCATTGCTCAACTTAAGAATGGATACATCAAAGGTGATAAAACAAAACATATTTCTCTCAAATTCTTCTTCACTCATGATCTTCAAAATCAAGGAACAATTGAGGTCCAACAGATCTGCTCAAGTGATAATCTGACAGATTTATTTACAAAGTCAATTCGAAAATCCTCCTTTAAAAAATTGGTACATCAAATTGACATGCGCCGATTTCGAGTTATTAAATAATGGTGACAAGAGGGGGATGCTGTACTCTTTTTTTTCTTGATCAGGTTTTTTTCTCATTAAATTTTTCTTGGCAAGATTTTTAACGAGGTAGTCCCCATCGCAAAAGATTTTGTACTCTTTTTCCTTCACTAAAGTTTTTTTCCATTTAGTTTTTCTTTAATAAAGTTTTAACAAGTCATAATAATCCTAAATGGACATTCAGAAAGAAATGTTGTAATAAGGATCATTACGCGAATGTCCATTCTCAAAAGAGAATGAATTTAATAAAGTTGAAAATGTTATCTTCTATTCGCATATAAATAGGAGACTAAACCTTAGGTAAAACTATACTACAACAACATATAAAATTTTCTCTCTTTCTATATCTCTCTGTGTCTTAAGTTACAATATATATAATATTAATAAATATATAAATTACTTCTATTATTATAGTGAAATAATTATATTAGTGAATATTAATACTAAAGTCTTCTATTTATATTTTTTTTTATTTTATATTTATTATATCTTTTTATTTATTTATTTTACAACAAATATCACCAATATTTTAATTGAAGATGTGCTACATTGCTAACAATATTAAATTACGAATAATATTAGAAAAATAATAACATAAAATTATTTTATTTAATTTAATATTTTTAATTTTATATATAATATTTATAATAATAAATATATTATATCTAAAATTAAAATTTTATTTTAATAATAATTAAAAAATATAAAATAAATATATTAAAAAATCCTAAAAAGCAGGTTATGCCTTCTTTTAATTCCTCGTTCCCAAACATTTTGTAAATTAATTACGATATATCACTGCTAGATTCATATTGTCATGCAAATACATAAACTAATAAAAGTAGAAACCGGACCAGCGTTATCATAAAGTGATGGAAATTAAAGAATATAATGGAGATCAAGGACTAATTTCTAATCCGGGGCATGTTGTCGTAATTTTTTTAGATATATATAGACCAAACTTTAGTATAATATTCAATTATTCGATTCTAAAATTTTAAAAAGAAAACAATACATAATTTGTATATTGTATATTTAAATATTAAAAATATAATACACCTCTAAAATTCTAAAAAATATTATAAAACTTAATAATTAAGTATTACATTAAAATTCGGTCAATATTTTAAAAAATTAGCCGCATGTTGTACCTTGCAAACTATTGACAAATTCTAAAATGTTTCCATGAGAACTTCCCCCAACACTAGCAGCTTCCAAAATCAATTTCTTCAACTGGGTTGCATTTTTCTTTATCTCTTTACCCTGTTCACCATCCACCATTTCCATGATGCACTTTTTCAATGCTTCTCTTCTCACAATTTTCTTCTTATCATCATCAAATGGAGCTCTAATTCCAACTTTCCAAACATCAACAATGTACTTTGCATTTGTGGCTTGATCTGACCACTGTGGCATTGCAATAGTTGGAACTCCTAAACTCAATGTTTCTAATGTAGAGTTCCAACCACAATGTGTTACAAAACATGCTATAGCTTCATGTTGTAGAACTTTTAGTTGGGAACACCATGTTACTATCAAACCCTTTTCCGATATTTTTTCAAAATCTTTTGGTAGTTTATTCTCTTCAGAAGCTCTAACCACCCACAAAAAATAATGATTACTATCTCTCAAAGCATAAGCGATTTCTCCCATTTGTTCCTCGTTAAGGGGAACGATACTTCCAAATGAAACATAAATAACTGACCCCTTTGGCTTGTTGTCTAGCCATTCTATGCAATCTTCACGCTTGAATTGTGCAACTTCATAATCTTGGTCATCTTTAATCCGGTTATCTAAGATCATAGATGGTATGTTTGGACCTACAGATCTAAATTTTGGCCAAATCTTTGTTGTCCATTCAGCAATCTGAAAACAAATATTATTGAACAAATATTAGATGCAAAACTAAAAGGGTCATTCTAGTATGTCCATGCTACACAGATTACAATAATGATAATATTTTAAAAAATATTACTAAAATAATTATTATAAAAAAAGGTAGCTTTAATTTTAACAATACTTATATAACTAACGTTATTATCATAAATATAGACATATCAGAATCTACTAAACTATAATTCATATTTTAAAAGATATATTTATACATTAATAAAATTATTTCAATTTTCATATATTTTCTTTTATATTATAAAATTATGTATACCATAATGTTTAATGTCTTTATTATAATAAAAAACAATTTAGTTTTACGAGGTAGATACCAAATTAGTACTCGAAAGATTCTAACGCTGACAAAATGGTACCTAACTTTTCTTATTGATAAAATGGTACCTAAAAATTTTTAAAAATTTAACAAACATGTCCCCGAGTTCACCGGAACAAATCTCCGACAAACACAATGCTGACATGGCCACCGTGTGTTTGGTGAATTGGCAAACCACCACAAACCCTAATCCCTCCTCCCTCCCTAACGCACACTTCTCCTCCTTCTCCCTTCCCATCGCAACCCCCCTTCTCTCCCTCTACCCAACGGACACTCCCCCTTCCCTCTCCCTCCCCAACGCACTCCCCCCTTTTCCTCTCCAATGCTTCCCCCTGTCATTAGCGTTACCACCGCTAGCGCAGAACGTGAAATGCTGAAGATGCAGGCTCGTCAATGCTGTTAAGTTCAGCGATTTCAGGAACAATGTATTTCCGTAGATATAACTCCTAGGTTAAACAAAGAGCCTAAAAAACGTCAACGTCTTGCACGAGAAAATTGCCTGAGGAATGTGAACGATATAGCTTTTCATCGAGATACTTAAGTTGCGAACCTTATGAGAGATCGCATAATTGGAAATTTTTTGGAGGACGTGAGGCTCGATGCAACGATGGCGCTCAAATTCGAGGTTGAGGACGGCGGAGGAGGTGTCGCGTCGGGTGAGAAGGGTGGAAACAAATTTTGTGAAGGTTTTGAAGGTCCAGAAGCGGGAAGAGTGAAGAGTGAAGGTTGGGAGAAGCTTCCAGAGATTCCTCCAGCGGTGCGAGAGGACGCAGGTTTGAACGGTGTGTTTGGCATTCACAAAGGAGAGCATGTGGAGGAGGACGCAATCAGGTAAGTCGCTGAGTCTGTCTTTGAGATTGCGTTTTAGTGTGCCTTGGTTTTTTGCTGTTGGGCAAAAATGACATATCGTATTCTGAAGAAAACATTGGTATCTGTTTCTTAGGTGGAGGGAGATTGGGGACGGAGGTGGGAGACTGCTATACTGCTACGGCTGGCTATTGTTATTATAGGAAATCACCAATAAAACAAGAACGGGAAGAGCAAATCAGTAGGGAGAGGGGAAAACTGTTCTTGGCATGTGAGAGATTAAGCCGTTGAGGAGGGAGAGGACGGATTAGGGTTAGAGGGGGTTTGTCAGGTCACCAAACCACGGTGGTCACATCAACATTGTGTTCGTCGGAAATGTGCTCCGACGAGCACAGGGGTACACTTGTCAAATTTTAAAATTTTTCAGGGATTATTTTGTTAATAACAAAAGTCAAGTACCATTTTGTCAGCGTCAGAATCTTTCGAGTACCGATTTAGTATTTACTTCTTACTTTTACTATCATAATAAAAATGCACTACAAAAAAGGGTTTCGGAGAGAGGCTGTTCTTAAGTGCTGCTACAAGGAATGCAGTGGCGATTGTGCAGCAAAATATGAAAATGCTGCCATATTGACGGCACTTGTCGGTGGTTTGGGCTATAGTAAGAATCGAATTAGTGATTAAATTGATTAAACTATTGGTTGATTTAACCAATAAATTATTGGTTGAACTGATAAAACGGATCCTACGTAAATAAAAAAATATAAAATAATTAAAAGTCTAAAATTAAAATTTAAAATAGATATATTTACTAATATTTTAAAAATAATCAAATTTTAACAAATTCTAATCAACAAATTATAATTCAATTATCATTAAATAAATATATAAAATTATAGTATTTTTTCATAATAATTTTTTTAATTTTATTTTCATACTAAAGTAAATATTTTTTATTTCAATAACTAATTAATTAGTTTATATTTATTATATTATTTTTATTAAAAAATAATATTTAATAAAATCATATAATCATAAAAAAGAATAATAATACGGTAATTAATAAAAATATTTGATATTTTTATTTATATATTTAATAATATTTATATTAATAATTATGAATAATAAAATATATAATTAATTTAAATATAGGTGAATATAAAATTAAAATAATATTAACAAAATTATTATATTTTTTACTGTAGAATTAATAATTAGCATTTAAAGTAATAATGAATAACATAACTTAGTAATAAGGGAAGCTTATAATAACAAGAATGAGTTAAGTTTAAACTACATCTTCAACAATTTTAAAATTTTTTCTAGATTGATTTGGTTGGGTCAGTTTTCTATCAATTTTTATTGGTTTTAACTGATTTTCATCGATTTTAAACCGTTTTCACTGATTTTAATTTTTAAACGGTCATATCACTGGACCGGATTGATTGAAGGTCTAATTTATCGACTTTTTAATTGAATCGATCAATCTGATCCGATTCTTACAACACTGGTTTAGACTTAATTAATTAAAAAATAATAGACTCGTTATGTTTTAATTATTTTATCAATCCTATTTTAATCTGAATATAATCTTGATAGAAGTACATAGTTATATTTATAATAAGAATAAAGTTCTGTTTTATTTTTTTCACATTCATTTCTATCGGTTAGAATATTCTATATATTTTTATCCCAAATATCTTATATTATTTCATCTTGTTTTAGTTTTGGAGTGAAAATTAAAATTTTTCTTCCAAAATTTTTCGTCCTATTTCAATAATGTTAATAATTTAAACATACTTAAAGGTGTTCAGATCAGACATTTTTTTTCAATAAAAAATATATCAATTTTGCCTGTTATGAACATATAAGTGAATACTAAGATCCATGGACACATCCCTAACCTTTTAATTAGGCGTTCACAAAATATATGTTGAAATAAACAAAATAAATTTGGTACCTCTTTGTCGAGCTCATAGATTGAATTGCACAAGACCCAATCAGCATTTTGAATGTTGGAGAACTGATCCACAAGAAACTTAAACTGAGCGGGTTCTTCCTCATATGTGAAGAAGAAAGAAGGCAAGTCCCACTTTTGAAGTTTGGGCATAGAAGGAAGCAAAATCTCATCCTCATCACTAATAGGAACCTTAATCTTACCCAATTGAACATGATAGTATATACTATTCACACCCATATTTTGAGTAAGATAAGAAGCCCCAGTTATACCATGTTTTTTTGCAACATCAAGAGCCCAAGGCATGAATGAATCATAGATTATGCAATCCACAGGGTACCCTAATTGAGCAAGATTCTCAAGAAGCTCAATAAGGGTCTGTTGGCCCACTTGCAAAAACTTGGGTATATAAATCCGGGGGGATATACCTTCATAACCATTGTCAAATCCATCAGAAATGGATTCAAGGGACATGGAAGGTGGCAAGTTTTGCAACTTCTTGATAAAGGAGCGGGTTGTGCATAGTGTTACTTTCACTCCTTCATGTACCAAAAGCTTTGAGAATTGAATCATAGGATTTATGTGACCTTGTGCTGGGAATGCTAGGACCAAACAATGTGGTCCATTAGCTATGGTTGTGTTCTTGGTAACTACTTTGTGATTAATCTCCATCTTCTTGTTCTTGTTTTCTGTGTGTGTGTGTTTTTTTTTTTATTATTTATACATGGAAAAACGCTATTAATAAAAGCATGGCATTAGGATAAGATATGCTCCACAATAATTCATTTTTAGTGGTGGGGCGTGGGGGTGCTTCAAAGCCCAAGAAATTGCACACTTATTTATAATTATTTTATTTATTTTAATATTTATATTTTTTATATATAATATTTATAATTATATATATATTCTATTTAAAATTATATAATTATTCTTAATAATAATTAATAAATATTAAATAAAATAATTTTTATTATCTTTTCGGATAAAATACTAAATTAATTTTTTACGTTTAGACGTAATCCTGTTTTAGTTTTTAAGGTTTAAAGTCTCTTATTTGAATCCAAAAAAAATTTATTTAACTTCAATATATATAGTTTTACTGTGAAATCAAAGTTAAATAATTAATGGAATGTCTTACATGATAACCGTACAAGAACAATGTCGATAATTTAGAAAACAATTTAAATCAACCGTATCAATACACTTATTTATCATTTTTCTTACAATTTAAATGAAATATTTTCTATAGAACAAGGAGAACGATAAATAAATGTATTAATGCATCCAAAGTTGATTTTGTGCCTTTTAAATTTGTACTTATTTTTTATATTATTGACCTTGTTCTTGTACTGTTATCATGTAGGACATTCCGTTAATTATTTAATATTGATCTCACAGTGGGACTATATTAAAGCTAAATAAAATTTTTTTAACTTCAAATAATATACTTTAAATCTTAAGAACTAAAATAGAATTATGTCCAAACATAAAGGACTAATTTATTATTTTACTCTATCTTTTAAATATTATTATTTGTTTAAAACTTTTATTAATATATATTCTAAACATATATATTAAAATTAGTACTAAATTTATTATAATAAATACTTCAAAAACTTTGATTTTATTTTTTTATAATTTATAATTTTAACATAGATATATTAACTGACACACATAAAAAACTAAAAAAGAGTTGGTACTGTACTGCTCATAGAATTTAGATTCTGAAAACCATAAATTTTAGATAAGTATCAAAATAATCGTTTTCCAATTTCGACGGAAGAGTGAAAAACCCATACAACACTTAGAATATATAGAGTAAATATCCTTTTCGACCCTGAGCATTTTAAATTGGGACATGTCACACCTTTATTATCCAGAAACTTTAACCAGGTCCTCAACCATCAATATTAGTGGACGTATCGACCCCTGTAACCGGTTGCCAACAGGTTGCCTGGATGACGTGTCAGGTGGAGGCTGAGTTGTCAAATGTATGTGCCACGTGTCACTAAAAATTGTTGTAAGGACTAAAAATCTCCTCCCTGCCCAAACTTTTTTCAGCCCCACCGGCAGCACCCTCCACCCACCACCCCTCCCCAGCACTCCTCCACTATTGCCACCGCCGCCACCACTACAACCACCTCACAACCTTCGCAACTCATGCGAATCCTCCACCTCTTCTTCTTCCTCCACAACCTCCCAAAACTTCACCCAATGGAAGTTCTCTCTCCCGACAACACCTTCCACCACCACCACCACTACTCCTCCGCCACAACAACCAAATCTCATCCTCATAGAAGGCAAGTCCCACTTTTGAAGTTTGGGCATAGAAGGAAGCAAAATCTCATCCTCATCACTAATAGGAACCTTAATCTTACCCAATTGAAAATGATAATATATGCTATTCACACTCATATTTTGAGTAAGATAAGAAGCTCCAATTATGCCAACTTTTTTTGCAACATCAAGAACCCAAGTCATGAGTGCATCATAGATTATGCAATCTACAGGGTACCCTAATTGAGCAAGATTCTGAAGAAGCTCAATAAGGGTTTGTGGGCCCACTTGCGAGAACTTGTCCAAATAGGCCTTGACGGATTCAGCTACTTGAATCCCACCGTTGTCAAATCCATCAGAGATGGATTCAAGGGACATGGAAGGTGGCAAGTTTTGCAACTTCTTGATGAAGGAGCGGGTTGTGCATAATGTCACTTTCACTCCTTCATGTACCAAAAGCTTTGAGAATTGAATCATAGGATTTATGTGACCTTGTGCTGGGTATGCTAGTACCAAACAATGTGCTCTACTAGCTATTGTTTTCTTCTCCATAACTACGTTACCATTAACCTCCATCTTCTTGTTCTTGTTGGGAGGGATTGTTTTGGTGTTTGAGTACTAGAAAAATATATTCATAATTGATGGAGTATATTTATACACGAGAAAAATAAAAAATATTTAATAACAAAAAAAATTAAAATTTGTATTATTTAATTTTATTAATTATTATTTTGTGATTTTTTTATCTTCTTAATATTAATGCGAAAAAACAAACCTATTTAATTTGTAGAGCGTTTTCATTTAATCATTATAAACAAATCAATAATACTATTTGTCTTTTAAAATTTATCTTTTAATCGGCCTTTAAATTTAATTACTTTATTATATTATTTTTTATTTTTATTTAATCATATTTCTTAAATTTTAGGAACCATGAACACTTTTATTTAATTTAAATTTTAAAAATACAAATGATTAACACAGTTAAATAACTATCTTTTTATATTTTACGTTTTTCAAAAAATTAATCATTCAAATTACTCTATTTATATTATTTTATTTCTATGTATGACTGATAATTATTCATTTACAATTTTAGTTTTTTTTTATTTACTGTTTTAATTTTTTTTTATTATTCACAGAAATTTGGCATTTCTTATTCACAAAATAAGCAACTTCAATTTTTTTTATTTCTTAGTTTCATGAAGAATGTATACTATAGTAGGTATTAGTAGAAGTTGATATTTAACATTATATTAATATTTCAAAATATTGATGATATGTCTGGTGTGATTATTTTGTTTGTGCTTTTTTATCATTTTATATATATTTATAACATATCTAAAATAATAAGACAACACACAAAATACTTTTGATATACATCTAAAATTCGTTTAAAACTGTATTTATATTTTTTTGTATAAATAATTTTTTAACACATTTAAAATAATAAGATAACATATAAAATATTTTTAGTACACATCTAAACTTTATTAAATTTGTGTTTATATTTTCTTAACAAAAAATATTTTTATTTTAACACAAATAATAATAAAAAAATTGATTCTCTTTTGCTACTTTAGTTTTGAGAGCAGTTCAATATATATAGCACTTTTTTTATATTTAAGTCCAAGAACGAAGTTGTTAAACAAATTTTTTGAACCACACATATAAAACTAATAAAATAGAAATTTTCGTATACTCAAAGAAAAAGACAACGTTATTTGTCATAAAACAAAGCAGTCGTCCTACTATTAGGCTAATGTTAAACCATGTTATTTGTTGTATACATTAATAAACACTTTTAAAATTACAAAATTATATACTAAATAATTTTTTAATCCATCTAAAACTCATTTAAAAATAATTGTGTTAATTATTTTTGCTAATTAGAATAAAAAATCATATATACCGATCTTAAAATCGAAAAAATGATTTTAATAGTACTATTTTAATTTTAATTTGGTTAGAGTTTAATTTTAGTTTATTATTTTTGTTTTGTTTTATTTAAACTTAAATATAAATATTCTAATTAAAAAAATATAATTTTAAATTTTAAATTTTAAATTTATAAAAAAATTAAAATATAATATCTAAAAATAATTATTACGATAAATAATAACTAATTAAAGAATAAATTATAATAGATACCTAATTACACCATAAACAAATATGATACGAAGTTACAAACATATAATTTCTCTTGTGCCAATACACAATAATGAATGAAAACATTAATGGTAAGATATGCTGACGATTGTCTTTTGACATTATGAATTTATGATGTTCCATTTCACCCACTTGCACAGCCTAATAAATATGGTATTTAAATCCAAAATTTTAGGCTTACATTTTAAATATTAATGATAGTTTTTATAATAAAAAAATCAATTATTAAAATATTAATATTTTAAACTTTGAATACAAAATTTGATTTGAATAAGCTTTTGGTCCTATATTCTGTTCTGATTTGGTTAGTTAACTTGATACGGCATCCTTCAATTTTGCAGAAAAAATTAACCATAAATATTAGAATCAAATAAATTTTAAGTTTTATTAGACTTAAAATAGAAAATTCTTATAATAAAAAAATTAATAAAATTTTACATCAAATAAAATACTTAATTAAATTTAACCAAGTTGTTATAACAATTTTTTTAAATTATACGTCTCTTTCTCCTTTTTCTCCTCTTTTTCTGTTTTCTTCTCCTTCTCTGTCTCTTTCTCCTTTTTCTCCTCTTTTTCTGTTTTCTTCTCCTTCTCTGTTTCTTTCTTCTCCTCCTCCTCATCTTTTTTCTTCTTCTTCTTCCAAATTTGCACATGCAAATTTTTCTTCTTTCCTTTTTTTTCTCTTCCTCTTTTTTTTTCTTTTTCTTCCAAATACACACACGCAGTTCTTCTTCTTCTTCTTCGTCTTCGTTATTGTCATCACCAATAACACCAATATTTTGCAAACATCTTTATTAGTTATGATTTTTTCTGCTGCCATCGTTCAATAATTTCGGTTCATTTTTTAATTTATTTCAATTTATTTATGTGATAATTGTGGTTCACTTGATATTCTTGATAAGTATTGACTAAATTTTTTATTCTTTAAATAATGTCAGTTAATTTCTTAGTTTAATTGAGGTTCATTTGAAAAAAAAAAAGAGAAAATATATATGATAGCACGTAAGAGAGTTGGTGGGCAGTAAACCAAAAAATAAAAATTTTTGGAACTTTTTCGTCAATATACTATATCTCTCTTACTCTTCTAGTGTATCTATGTATGTATGAATAATGTGAGCCTAGTGAGAAATCTAATTTATAGAGGGAATTGAAGGTTAAATTAGAACCGAACCAATTGAATTTTAATTTGTTTGGTTTGGTTTGGATTTACATTTTTTTGTGTGTATCCGAACCAAACCAAACTAATTAAAAATGGATTGGTTCAGTTTAGGTAATTGAGTACCCGATAAAAAAGAAATTCATAAAAAAACGAAATTTTTATCTTAAAAATTTTGTAAGTGCAATAAACATGTTAAAAGGCATATATATATATATATATATATATTTTAAAATTTTAATTTTTTATTTAATTAATATCTGGTCGGGTTTACGAGTTGGTTCGAGTTTTGCACTCTCAGAACCGTTATCCGAACCAATTATTAGAGATAGTCAATGGTTCGGTTCGAGTTGGACCCGATTACCCATTGGTTCCAAAACTAATTTAATTTGTTCTGACAGGTATCGGATATCCGCGACCCGTACTCACTCCTACACATATGGCAAGTGCTTCTTCATAATATTAGTGATTAATGATATATAATAATTATCAGCAGTATCAGATGAATCTCAATTGACACACAAATGAATCAAAATTAATTCACAAATAAATTAAAATAAACTAAAAAATAAACCAAAATTATTTAATGATGATACCAGAGAAAATCAGAAACACTAAAAATGTTAGCAAAATGTTGGTGATGACGATAACGAAAGAACTTACATGCACCAATTTTGCTAACGAAAAGGAAGAAGAAGAAGGGAAGAAGAAGAGCCTGCATGCGCTAATTTGAAAGAAGAGGAGGAGGATGAGGAGGAAGAGGAGGAGGAGGAGGAGGAGGAGGAGGAAATAGAGAAGGAGATGACCAAGACAAAAAAAGATATGTTTTGCTTGGTGTGATGAGGGTAATTTTTGTTGAATTTGGACTAATTTGATTGGACTTGATTGTCAAAAATACTTGGATGTGTAGCTGAACTATAAAAAAATATTATAAAAATTTTGTTATAATAAAATATTACTATAACTATAAATGAAGCGATAACTTATTCATATATTTTATGATAAATATCCTTAACTATTTGCACAAATATTTTTGGATTTTTTTATCTAAATTGTTGAGTTTGAAAAAATAAAAACAATAATTTGATGATGACCAACATTATAATTATAGATTAAAAGCCAAAAAATGTAGTTAATATATATGTTTATTATGCAAAAAAAAATGTTCAAAAACAGGCTCAAATTTTCTTTGATAGTAATTCTCTTCTCAAACCTATAACTAATATAATATAACCAACTTTCTAACCAAATATTTCCTTCTCTCTTCTATTCATAACCTACATGACTAACCCTAAATTAAAGAATAAAGAGAAATTTCATAAGTAAAAAAAGACGTTCTGAATGGGTTTAAATTTTGAGAAAAAATGAATTACTGAGTCTTGACATTGAAAAGGAAAGAGAGAGAAAAATCAAGATTTCGAACCAAAAGGTAAAATCAAATCTGATTTTATTTTATTTAGAAGTAAATCAAAGAAGAAAGTTGCCATCTTTATGCAATATCTCTAACTTGTTGAAGCTATCATCTTTCTGCTATCTATTCTCGACTAAGAAGAAAAAGAAAATAGAGGTTTCTCTTCTCTGCTGTAAATCAAAGGTCAAAAATAAAACTTGGAGTCAAACAATGGATCAATTGTTCAAATCTTTGAAGTCAAAAGAAAAAGGAAGAAAGAGAAGCAGCTAGGTAAAGATTCATGCCAACTCTAATCACTGTTGCTGTCCTATTTCTCCTCTACGTCTCTCCTCTGATTTTAGAGAAGAAGAACAAAGTCAAAGATGTTTAACCAAACTCAAGTTTTGGAAGCTTTACTCTTTTTTAAAAAAGTAAATGGCCATAATTTGAAGTAAGGAGAGAGAGTATACTATTTGAGTCTTCATAAATCTTAAGCTATACCTTCTTCTCCTTTATAGTTTTAGATTAAATTTTCTATTCTTCAGTTTTATCTTTCTTTATTTCTTATCAATGAAAAAAACATTATGTGAGGTATCAGAAAAAATCATTGAGAGAAAAAGCAAAAAGAGTAATCTTGGAGAAAAGCCATAAAATTTTGCCAAACTCTTTTGTATGTATTTCTGTTTTAATTTGTATTCATGATCCTAAAAAGATTCTCTTGTTAAATTGGGTGAACACTTAGTGGTTGAAAGTTTAAAAAGTGAACTTAGCCAAATCAAGTTTGGATAGAAGTTTGATTTGTCCCTGGTAGGATTGGTAGAATCCTTCGGAATTGATGTTTGTGATCTTTGAGAAAGATGGTGAAAATTTTACCACAATTGTGATGGAGGCTGAATGTAGGCCACATTACATAAGGTGATTGAATTAGTATATATGACTGTGTCATTTTCTCTTCTCTGTTCTGTTTCTATTTTCATTTGATATGAGACAATGAAAATGTCTCCTACATATTCTATCTCATAGAAGTCGCAACAACTCAGAATATTCAAAAGTAACTAGTTTTTTTGTTACTGATCAATCATTGAGAGACAAAACAAAATTGTCTCTTGAATAATCAACATTGCATACTCAAAAGCAACTCTAATTTAAATTTACTTTATTAAAGTGTACAAATTTAAAAAAGATCATAGATTCAACTTTCCTTCTCTAGAGTATTGAGAACCGTCACAAATAAAATAAAAATACTCTATTATCATAATTAACTTTTATTATAATTATTAGGGTATAGAATTTTAAGATTTTCACATGATATCCTACCACTTATAACAATTTAGAACTAATATGGAATGCTCAACTAATCTATGACACCATACTAAAATCTAGTAGGAATTATTTTGAAATTATAAAATTCTTTGTTCTTTCACGATTTAGCATAAAATTTAATACCCAAGAAGATGCCTTGTGAAATTTGCTTGAATAAAATGATGTAATTCTTAGTCCATGCTAACTTATCATTAGTATAAACGATTTGCAAAACCACCCACTTGGATATTAAGTCATATATTAATTATGGTAAGAAAAGAATTGTTATGACTGTATTCTAGGATGACTCCAACTAAATCTTTTCAGGATGTCACAATTTGTTTTTTTTTTTTTTTTTTGTAACAAGGAAGGGGTTGAAGAACTCAAAAAGAAAAAAAACTAACCAAAACCCTTTATAAGGGGGATACCAAACATATCTCTAACAATAAAAAAAGCAGTATCTTAGGGAATAACGTCAAAAAGGTAAAGGCCAAAGGGAAGATCATGGCCTTTTTAATTAGGTTATCAGCATCAAAGTTTGCCTCTTTAAAGGAGTGTGACAAAGTAATGTTCTATACTCGACTAGTTAGTATAGCAATGTCATCAAGGAGAAGAGCATAGGAGTGAGAATAGCTATGCCCCTTCTTGATAAAATTGATGGCTGAAGCATAATCATATTCGGCCTCTAAAGAAGCAATATTATTAACAATTGAAATCTGAAGACCACGAATAATTCCTCAGAGTTCAACGTACATAATCGAACAGCTTCCAAAGTTGCAAATAAATCCTTTTATAAAATGACTTAAGTGATTTCTGAGAATACCACCACAGGCTGCGGTGTTCGATTAAGCAAAAAAAGATCCATTCACATTCAATTTAGTAACATTTTCTAATGGTGGTTTTCAAGTAATGAGAATTTCTTCAAAGTTTCTTGGCATATCTTGAAGCAAAGTAGCTCTTGTTACTTTGTTAATCTCTTCAAAGAGAGCTTTGATCTATTCTCATCAAGGCCGAATAGGGGTGTTGTCTCCCTCAAAGATGAATCTATTCTGGAAGTACCAAATGAAAAAGATTGAGACACCAAAGAGGCAAGACCACTCTCCCTTTAAAGTCAGATTCTGGAAAAGCCAATCATGCAGATTAAGAAGAAGAAATTATTTAGTCCCAAAAAAGTCAGATACCTATAACAAAGGGACAATCACGAAAAACATGAAGAGTAGTTTTGTCATAGGCAGAACATCTTGGGCAGATTGCATCAAGATTCATGTGTCTTCTTTTCCTTTCAAAATTTGTGAGGATAGCGTTATGTGATATAAGCTAAAGAAAAGTCTGAATGCGTTCAGGACCCTTCCATTGCCATATCAACTTGTGAACTCTGCTGTTGCTGCCTTCTTCACCATTTATCTTTTGGTAAGCCATTCTGAGCTTGAAGGAACCATGAGATGAGGGATTTCAAGCAATTTGATAATCTTTTTTCCACGAAAAAGGAGGGATATAGCCGAAATTCTTTGGATCAGCTTGTCCGACAGCCAAGTAGTGAGTTTGTTGTGATCCCAACTTCTTGAAATAGTTAAAAAATTATTTAGATTATCTTCCAAATTAATTGGCATACTCACCTGGTTAGCATACATTAAAAGAGAACCCATGTTATGCACCCAATTGTCTTTCCAAAATTTAGTTTTGGAATCATTCCCTATGCGCCATATATGGTTTTGCTGAATATTAACCCAAGACTTGCGAACACTCTTCCAAAGGTTAGACTCATTCTTTCTTCTTTCAACAACCGGAATAATGTCAGTCCCACAACCATATTTAGCCCTAAGAGTTTTTTTCTAAAGAGAATCCCTCCTATCAATGGGACTCCATCCGACTTTTGTCATAAAGGCATAATTTATTTTATCGATATGGTGAATGCCAAGCCTCCTAGCTTCTTAGAGGTACAAACTTTGTTCCAGTTGAGAAGGTGAATTTTTCTTGAATAGTCTGTGTCTTTCCAAAGAAAAATCATGTATTTACGATCAATCAAATTACAAGTAGATGACAGAAGTAAAGCTAATTGCATAGTATAATAAGGAATAGAGGAAAGAACATATTTCACCAAAGTACATCGCCCTGCAAAGGAAAGGAAAGCTGCTTTCCAAGAGTTCAGTATGGAATTTATCTTATTAATGATGTTACCATAGGTATGTCTCAAAACTTTGGAGTGGAGTAGGAAAACACCCAAATACTTTCCTAGGTCATCCGTTCTTGAAAAATGTAAGGTGTTGCTAATTTTGATTCTGACATTGTGACCTACATTCTTCGAGAATAAAATTCAGGTCTTATCTTGACTGGCTTTCTGATCGGAGCTAACACAAAAGGCATCCAGACATTTGTTAATAATGTCAGCTTGCTCCAAGTTAGCTTTTGCGAAAAGAATAAGGTCATCAGCGAAGCATAAATGGAAGATATCAGGGGCACTCCTTTTAAGATGGATAGGTTTCTAAAAACCATAGTAGACCGCAGCATTGATGAGTGAGATAGACACTCAATGCATGAAACAAAGATGTACGGAGAGATAGAATCTCCTTGACAGATGCCTCTAGAAGGGGAGAATTTATCAAGCTCTTCTCCATTCCAAAGAACTCTCATTTTAGCAGAGGTGATGCAGAAGTGGATCAAATAAATGATGTGAGGAGGAATCCCCATGTCTAAGAGAGTGTCGTGAATGAAACCCCATTTGAGTCTTTCATAGGCTTTTTCCAGATCGATCTTGATGGCCATCCAGCCTTTAGGTCCCTTTCTATTCCTCATAGAGTGAATAATCTTCTGAGTTATGATGATATTGTCCGTGCTATGTCTTCCAAGAACAAAGCTACATTGAGTAGGAGCAACGGGCATTTCCATAACTTTTCAAAACCGATTAGCAATGATTTTGATAACCACTTTGTAGAATACATTGCATAAGCTGATGGGGCGCATCTGCTTTAGCTTAGTGACTTGTTCAAATTTGGGAATAAGAGTTATCAAGGTTTCATTAAGTTCCTCAATCTTTTTAAGATTATCAAAAATTTTGAACACCAACAAACAAAAATCTATCACTACTCGATTCCATTGACTTTTATAAAAAATCGCTTGTAATTCATATCTGCTTAAGGCTTTGAAGCTCCCCATAGAAAAGATCGCATCCTTAATTTCAAACTCCGAAATATTCTTACCAATAAAATTGAGATCCTCTGCACTAAGGGATGGAAAAACATTATTGAGAACATAAGGAACATCGGGGAGGAAATCATTATATAATTCAACAAAAGAATAAAAACAAAAATCATATTCTCAAAGATATTACTATCACGTATAAGATTACCATTAGAATCAAGGAGAGATATCATCTTATTTTTTTTTCTTTTAATCATAGTTGAATCATGATAGAATTTTGATAAGACTACCACGATTTAATTACATGATATACTACTAATATAAATTTTTGATACAGGTTATAATACCAAATTTTAGTAGGATTCGATGATTGTACATTTTTTTGCTACTAAATCACTATCATGTGTAGAATATTGTATGAAAATCTTAACCCTACCTACCATTTAACAATTTATGTAATAGAAAAAATGACAAATTTTATAATATAAAAAAGAGTAAACTACCATTTCTATCCATGAAAGTTGAAGATGCTAACATATCTACACATAAAAGATGAAAATTACCATTTATATCCATAAAAGATTGACTTTTACAAGAAAAATTATCCAAATTCTAAAAAATTAAATAAAATTTCCGAATTACTCTCTAATCTCACCACTACACTAGCGCTTACCCTCCATTCACCACCGTTGCCTTCTTTTTCATAGTCACCATTGCCACCATTAATACCTCAGATATTTTTTTTAAATTCAATAATATCAAGTTCTTCAAATTCAACAACATCCACAAAAGATTCAAATTTTTTTGAAAAAAAAAAATAAAAACATTCATCAAATTTAGGAACAAAGAGACGAGCAAGATACAGAGAGAAGCAGAGGCAATAAGGTCCATGCTTCACTATTACTATCACCGGAGAAGGTTGTCTCCTTGAGAGACGCTGTTTGCTACATCCGATGACCCTTCTTGTTCTCTTTCACAACAAAGGCAGAGTCATGACAGAGAACATGAAGAAGGTGGTTGCAGCAGCAGCGATGTAGGGAGGGAAACAGCTCGGCAGCGGCTTCCTTTAGTTACAACAGAAACCACTGTGGGAGTCATTGCCATCTCCTCGCGATCTTTAGCTCGGAGAGTCATGGTAGAGCATGGAGAAGGTGGTTGCAACAGCAGCGACTTAGGGTGGAGAGCAATTCGGCGGTGTCCTCCTTCAGTCGTGATGGAAACTACTGCAGGAGCACCTCTGTCATTACTATCTCCTCGCGATCTTCATCCCTCTCTCTTCGCAATCTATATATATATATATATATATATATATATATATATATATCTCCTTGGTTTCAACAATTCTGCCTCAATTCCTCGTCAACTCGCGACGGCGACAGTGGCGATAGTGGCTATTTGCGCCTTCGCCTCTTCCTTCCCTCTCCTCTTTCGATTTTTCTTCTTTCTCTGAGTGAATGATTGAAAAATAAATTGGGATAAACGGTTTTAATTTTGAGTTGGTTGTGACACAGAGAAAGAACTACAGATAAAGAATTGAATAAGATGAGACTCATCAAGGATATTTTAAAAATTTTATTTAATTATTTAGAATTTGGTTAATTTTGTTTGCAAAAACTAATCTTTCATGAAAACAAATAGTAATTTTCATCTTCTATAAATAGATATGTCAGCGTTTTTAAGTTCCATAAATAGAAATAATAGTTTACTCTATAAAAAAGAAGTAAAAAATTCAATATTTTTTACTAGCGAACATTTCTTAGGCTGACTATTAGATATATAAAAAGGATGAAAAATATAATAAACACCGTCCACAAACTTCAAAAGATATCATTTTTGTTTTTAAAAAAATTGATAATAAGTCATTTAAAAATTTTAAAAAATAATAGATGATTAACATTTTTTTGTCTTATATTTAAACCAATATTAATTAATATTTTTTCAACTAAAGATATTGGTATAAATCATTATCTATTACCAAAATATTTTATTTTAATATAATTTTGTATGGATGTGCTAGTATCTCACGTGTTCGTCTGGTATTAAAAGCTAGCTGTCTCGAAAGGCATTTCAATGAATGGTTGGAGCCATTCAGGCAGGGGTAACATAAAAAATAATGATGAGGACCCAAAAATTCATATTGAGAAGAGTTTGTGTTTAGTAGAATTTGTTGTCGCCTTGTCGGCCAATTCTTCTAATTTATCTTTTGTTTTAAGTTTTAAATTTTTTAAAATGACCTATTTTTATATTTTTAAATACTATAGCAATTATTTTTATTGTTCTTGATTAATATCTATAATCATAAGTCTAATTTTTTTAGTTTAATAATTTAATAATATTTTTTAAGTTATATTTTTAAATGTTATTAATTAATAATTAATTATTAAAAAATAATAAATTTTATTGATTATTTAATATTTTTTATTTATATTTCTAGCAATTACGAGGTGGCAATATGCATAAGGCGAAATTCAAACTCTCGACACTTATTTAAGCAAATTAGTAAACTATAACCACTAGACTAACCCAACTTAATTACTTACATTAGTATTTTTTTTAGTTGATAGATTGGACAACCTCCAATTCTAGATATTACTCGCTCATACACACACACAATTCAGGTTCTATTACACCCAGCTACACCTGGGAATTGAACCTAGGGATGTGGCTATATAAAGTCAACAAATAGGTCATCCGTACAAAATCTCGCCATTACATTGGTATTTATTTAAACATTGAAAAAATGACTATTTGTATCCATAAAAGATGAAAACATTGACATATCTACTCACATTAAATCAAAACTAAACTTGTATCCACGCAAGATACTTTCCGTGTGATAAAAATACCCTACGTGTCACTCTAACCCTCCAAAAAAGGGTATTTTTGTCACATTGAGAGTATCTTATGTGAATACAAGTTTAATTTCAATTTAATGTGGGTACATATGTCGACATTTTTATTTTTCATGAGTACAAATAATTATTTATTTATTTATTTTTTTTTTTGGAACTGGTCATTTATTCTTTAAACATTCTTGCAGTGTCTCATTTTTTGGGGGATCATGACAAACATAAGCATTTAGCAAACTGAAAGGCCCATTATGACACACAAATGGGCTACTTGTAGAGGTAATTGTGTCAACCACCTCCGATTCAGGAAAAATAAAGCTGTTGTCTTGTTCATGACCAAAAATAGAGTCGTTGTCTTGACAGAAAATAAAACACGCGTTCACCAAAATAAAATAAAATAAAATAAAACACGCAAGATTTTGGTATACTTCGTATATGTCTTATAACAAATACATCCGAATTCAAGATATTAGGACTTTTTTCTATAGTAAAATAAAAAAATTATCTTAAATTTTGGAATATACATTTTTTAGAATTTTAGCTAAGTTCGTCGCATTCAGGCAAATTTTATTATTTTTATAAGGTTCGTAGCATTTTACCGCAAATTTTACTAGCTATCTCTATAAATATTAGATTAGGTGAGAAAAAAAATTAAAAATTGACAATAATAATTATTATTATAATATCTAAGAATATATAGGAGTATATAAAATACATAGCAACAAGCTGTATTTAACAATAATATAGTAAAAAAATGTTTCTCAACATCTTAATTTTTTAATTTTTTTATTTTTCTATCTAAATTAAACCAAATTAATTTTTCTTAAAAATTAAAAATTTTGATTATAATATATATTTTTTTCAAATTAAAAATATGAAAACAGTTGAAGAATATATATTTTTTCTAAATTAAAATAACAGAAGTAGATGGCTGAGGAGCATAGAAATTTGAAAAAGTTCACCAACGGATGCGGCAAACTTATACAAAATGAAAAGTTGGATTTTAAAATATAAAGTTGGATTAACTTTTTAAAAAAAATTATTTTTAAAAAAAAATTATAATAAAAAATATTCCCAAGATATTAGTATATGATACTCTAGAGAATATCCTTCTCATATTTTAGAGCATATCAAACCTATTTCAACTAAATTATGTACAATTATACGCGATAGAATCCCCAATTCAGTGTATTCTACTCAACAAAATTTTTCCATCTTCATTCCTACTCGCTGCCACTAATGTTTCTACTATTGTTTTGGTTATAATTAAACCAAAATGTCTCACGCACTTGTCGTGTCAATTCATTATTATTATAACAAAATTTTAAGACATTAGAATGGTTTTATCGTACTTAATTTTGCTCAATCAATATTTATATATATTTTTTAATTGAAGTATATTGTTTAATAAGTTTTCTTTTTTACATACAATAAGTCAACAAAAAATCGAAAAAGAAACTTACTATAAATATCACATACATGTTAATGACACTTTTATAGATATACTAGTGTATGTTCCCGTGTCCTACACGGGATAATACATAAAATTATATACATTTTTTATTAAATTTAAATAAAAAATATACATAGTAATTATTGTTATAAATATTTTACAACTTAAAAATATTAAAAATAATTAATATTTATTTTAATCAATTTAAATTTATTGAATGGTCATCTCATTTGCCCGCTTAAGCAAGTATTTGGAGTTTGAATCTTGCCTTGTGTGTATCACAATCCATTAGTTAGCGACATACCCTTAATAAATAGAGCATCAATATGTGGTGGATTAATTCTCGACTTGGCAAGTTAGGAAATCCATAGAAAAAAAATTGTATTTGTCTTTAAAATAGATTAATTTTTCATTAATAAAAGTACTTATGAATTTTTGTCTTTGTTGCAATTTATTTGGGACAATTTTATTTATTGCTATCGTATTCATTCTTGAAATCAAAATAATATGATCAACATTATTACTTGTTAAAACTTCACATTTTATGAAATAATTTTTAAATTTTCAAATTCATAAACTTATGTCATTACAAAAGTTATTAGATCGATTAATATTTTTTGGTAATATGGTGTATCGAAACACCATCGTTGAGTATTAGTTAGTGTGAAAAGAAACCGATAGCAACTTTTGTTATTCAATATATAATTTATTCTATTGAAAAATAAATTAACATGGTAATGAAGACTCAGGGGAGCGTGAGAAACCCACTTTCCATCCCTCATTCCTATTTAAAAAAAATGTCCCCGTTCTTTCTCTGTCATTGCAAGTTCCTGTTTAATTACCCCTTAGAGAACGTAGATCTCTTCGGGTATCTACGAATATTCTTTGAAAATTTTTAAAAAAATTAACACAAAAAGACATAATATAATAAATCATAAAATAATCAATTCAATATAATTCAACACAATTTATAACATATTCGTTATGAAAAATAACATTTCAAAAGGAGAAAACATAAAAAAATAATCCAACATAACAACATAACATAATTTTTTAAGACGATACTGAACGACATAGTGACAGACTTGATGAGAGGTAGAGAAAGTGAGTTAGAGAGAGAGAGGATCAAGGCTGAGAATGAGTCTGGAAGAGAAAGAAAAAATTCGAATTGGAGGCAGAAATTATGATTATTAAATTCAAGAAATGGATTTACGTATATATAAATTAGGATAAATTAATAATTTTATATTTGCGTATATTTAATAAGTTTCATGGGGCAGGTACTTATGTCCGTTCCCCTATTAGGAGTGGCAAATGGGAAAGTCCGCCCTGTCTCGCCAAAAGCCCGCCCCACCTAGTAAGACGGTCCTGAATTCCCCCCCCCCCCCCAATAAATTTATAATTTCTAAAAACATAAAAAATTATAATTTTTAAATTCATGTACATTAACGTCTTTATAATTATAAATGTGTAATAAATATAATTATAAATATTTTTTTTGAAACAAAATAATAAAACCAGCATTGTCCAAAGCAAAATAAATATTATCTAAAATATAACTTAAAACTTCTTCAATTATCATCTTCATCATTTTGTAGATCAATAACATCATAGAAATTTGTAAAAAAATGGCTCTACCAAAATAAAAGTTTGGTCCAGCGGAAAAGCCTGCCCCGCCCCGCCGAAACCCGCCAAATCCCGTGGATTAGGCGGTGCAGGGTAGGCGGGATTTTTAAGTTTGGTGGCCATAAATTTTCAGCCCAACCCGCATTTTTTGGCAGGTTATACGACCAGTTCGACATATTTCGACCCGTTTGCCACCCCTAGTCCCCATTCATTTTCGCATGGCAGGTCGTGAGGATTTCAGAGGTCCCCATCTAGCTCCAAAATGCGAGTAATCCCTATAAATACCCGTTTCGGCTGTTTTTGTGATCATCCTTATTGCTAGCATTTATTGGTTCGTGACGTGGAGCTATTCTAGCCACTCAATAAATTCTTAGAAATCAAAGTTTAGGTTATATCATTTTTATAAAGTTACATGTATCCTTGTTATAATAATATTAATAAAAGATAAATGGATAAACACTAAACTATTGTTTGGATATAAGATAAAAAAAAAAACAAGAGGAAAGAAAATGGAAAGAAAAGTATATTTTTTTTGTGCTGTTTAGATGAAAAAAAATGAATGAAAAGAAAATAGAGGAAAAATTTTCTTTTGCTTGAATGGAAGGAAAAGTAAGAAGAGAAAAAATTATAATAGAGAAAATTATATTAATATTTTTATATATTATATATAAATTATATTTCAAATGTTAACTCTGTATTTTTATCCATGTTTACATTTTTGAATCTGTTTTTTTCGCAACTTTGAAGAGAAAAAATTTACGTGAGCTTCATATACACTTTTATGTTTTTCATTCAATTTTTTTGTTGAACCAAATAATGAAAATTTGATTTTTTCATCCATTTTCTTCCCCAGCATGTTATTTCTCTACAAATTCTTCTAATCTAAATAATGCATAAATATGTCACATTTTTTATATATATAACAATAACTAATATCACATATTAGGCTAATTTACGTTGATAAATCAAAATCATTCTAAAATTACCTGAATCGAATTTAGGCAATAATGTTACCTAGTTGTCTCCATTTAAATCGAATTTAATGAATTCGAATTAGGATAATAAATAATAAATCTAATTTATATTTAATAATTTACCTCTAATTTATGGTAAAAATGTAAAATATGATGCCAAAAAAAAACTAAAGCGTCATAAAATTTTTACTAACAAAAAAATATTTTTTTCATTTTTTAGACACGTATCTATCTTTTTAAGTTATACATTTTGATTTATATAAATTAATAATAATTAAATGTAAAAAAATACTAATTAATAAAGGAATAAAATTTAAGATAAATATGTTCTGAACAAATTGAAATAAAATAAATACTTTTAATTATGATCATTAATTATAATTATATATATTTACTTCAAGATTTATACTTCGAAAACATAGTATATTAATATTTTGTATTTTATTTTTTAATTTTATACTATCACAAACATTAGTTACTCTCCAATAATGACAATACTTTTATAATAATTTTTAACATAACAAAAAAATATACATGCAATTACCTAAAATATAATATTTGTGTAATAACTGAAATTTAATTGTCAATATAAAGTAATATAATATCATTTCATAATCAAATAAGTGTTTAATCGAAGAATTTAATTTATATAATAATATGACAAAATAAATTAAAGTTTGAGTTTAATCATAGCAAGCGTTCAAGTTTAAATTTTTATAAATTAATTTATTTGTGTTAAAGTGAATTGCGCAATAAAAAATTCATAAAAATTTCATATATTGAAGTAGACAATAATTTATTTTTAAATACAAAAAGTGTATTGAATAAGTAAAAAATTATTTTATTTTAATTTGGTCCATAATTCACATGATTTGAATTTAACTCAATATATATGATTTGATTTGATTTGATTTAATTATTAGTTGAAAGTATCTCAATTGCCTATTTTATTCATAGATTTATTATTTTAATGACTAATAAATTAATCAAATTAATTAATTAGTAACACAATAAATTTGGGTTAATAAATTTAAAAAAATAAATTAAAAATACTAACAGAATATTAAAATAAATAAATTAGAAAATACTACCAAATCAAATTGATATGAATTACAATAAATTATATATTATTTAAATATTTAATCAAATTAATTAGTTGATATAGTTAATTTATCGTAATAACTTATAGTTAATGAGTAAAAATAAATAAATCGGAAAACATTCTCAGAAGCATGCTACGTCAAGTTCATCATTAAGTACAAAAATTTGATTTTTATATAATAGAATAGATAAATTTAATGACATCTTATTGGTCAAAAAACTTATTAATGACTCTAGAGTCTAGATAACTTGATGTGAATTTTTTTTATATTTTACATTAACTTTAGATAAAAAAAAATTAGTTATGACATATAATTAAAAACTTAAAATGCAATTAATAAAATTTTTTATCTATAATTATTAATAAGTTATAATCTAGATATAATGAGAAATAAATAATAGAAATAGAGATTTTGTATAATAGGTAGAGTTAAATTGAAGAATAACGATGTTTTTTAATTAATTTTTTTAATTTATTCAATAATAATAATAATAATATATTTGTCTAACTTAATTTAATTTTCTCGTAGATAATTTTTAATATATTTTATATTCATCTACATCTAAAAAAAAGAAAGAAATGAAGGATATATAATCTTTAATACGGTGCTCTCTTAGGTATTTAGAAATATGAAAAAAAAAAAGAAAGCCTTGAAAAACCAAATAGCCACCTAACTTTTCTTGCCCTCAATTCTATGATCTCACTCCCAAAACTCCAGGAGAGTAGAATATTGCTTGACTTACTTTCGAATGCAATAGAGAAGAATACGCAACTTTCATCTCGTCGCCGTTATTCCACCTGTCCAATTACTACTGTTGTCGTGTCTGCTCTGTCGTCGTGTGCGTTGTTATGCGTCATCCAATTTAATGAATTTAATTAGAATAAATAATAAATTATTTATTTTATTTTAGATTTCATAAATAAAAAAACCAATTTACTGATATAATGAATTACAATAATTAACATAGTCTAATTAATTAAGTAATATAAATTTTAATAAATTATATTAATATTTAAATATCCAATCAAATCAATTAGTTAGTATAATTAAGTCATTGTAATAAATTGTATTTAATGAGTTAAAATAATTAAATCGAGAAACACTCTCTGGAGCATGCTACGACAGCTTCATCAGTAAGTGCAGAAACTCAATATTTATATAATAAAATAAATAAATAGAATAAATAAGTAAGTAAGTATTTGCACTATTATACTTCTTATTCTACATGATGACTTAAGATATTTGTTTTGTATGTTAAATAATATAAATAATATTTTGTATCTTATATTCATTAAATATTGATATTAAGATGAGAAAATTATGTAATAAATTTTATAAATAGTAATTATAAAAAATAAATAATTATTTATTATATATAATAATTCTTGGTATACATAGGATCGGATCATGTATATATTAGGATATCTATTTTAATTATGTGAGTAATTATTGTTATTTTTAATTTTTATTATATTAATAAATAATATTTAAAACTAAAAGAAAAAAAAACTAAAAATAAAATTTTCTTAATTTGAATAAAAACTCTCTTATAAATATAGTAAAAATATAAGATGTGATATAGAAAAAAAGCTAAAGCGACATAAATTTTTAGTAAAAATAAAAATATTTTTTTGTTCATTTTTTTAGATACGTAACTATTTTATTCAAGGTATAAATTTTAATTGATATTTTATAAAAAAAAGCAATCAATACAAAAATAAAACTTAAATAAGGCAAATATGTTCTTAAAAAAATTAGAATAAAATAAAAACTCCAATTATAACCATTAATCATAATCATATATATTTATTTTAAGATTTATATTTCAAAAATTCAGAATATTAATATTTTGTATTTTGTATTTTTTTCAATTTTAAACTATTATAAACATTCGTTGTTCTCTAATAATAGTAATCCTTTTAAAAGAATAAACATAATTAAATAATTTTAAAAATATATAATGATTTTTAAAATAACAAAAAATATACAATTACCTAAAATATATTATTTTTATGTAGCAATTGAAATTTAATTGCCAATATAAAAATTATATATAATATCCTATCATAAACAAATAAGTGTTTAATCAAAGAATTTAATATTTATATAATATAAAAAATAAATTAAAATTTGAGCTTAATCATAGTAAACACTCAAGTTTAAATTTTTATAAATAAAATTTCATCATTTTTTTTCTCGAAGTAACTTATACAATAAAATATTTCTAACGCATTATTGATACTCAAATAATAGAAATAATATATTAATAAATAAAAAATATTATTAAAAGTTAAATATACAGATAAAAGATTATAACTTGCAAAAATATCTCTAAAATTTATTACATAAATATTAAAAGTCATGTATTTATATAAATTAAATTATATTAAATTGTAAGATATTTAGATATTTAATTAATTTAAAAATAAATGGTATGCCAATTCAAATAATTTAGATTGAAGATAAAAAATATATAATCAAATTATATCATATAACATAACATTTCTATAAGTTTCTTTTATAATAGATTTAATACAAAAATATTTATTATCATCTGTTTAACGTAACAATTTAAATTTAGGAGAATTGTTCCAAAAAATACCTTTTTCGAATTATTTATTGTTAATATCAGGTCAATTTCATAACATTCAATAATAACATAAATGATTATATTTGAACCACAAAGTTAACCTAAAATAAAATATAGAAATTGATGAGAACAAAATATTAAGACAAAAAATAATTAGAAGCATAAAAATAGAAAAAAATATTAAATTTAAATAATGTCAAAAAGAATCTAATATATAAATATGTGAATTGTAAAAATAGAGGGATACATATATAAAGAAGAATAGCATGCATGCATAAACATTTTTTCACTATATCATAATTTGCTCCAGTTATACGATGAATTCAGCGGCAGTCAGCAGCTCCAAAAGTTTGCATCGGTGCACCTTAAACACATGACCTGATTTCTTAAGCTGCAAGTTTGCCGAGCACATTGTCATCCAATTCCATTAGCAACGGTAATGCCTAAATTAAGACATTTTCGAGTTATAAACAAACAATCAACGAAATACTATTTATCCATACCTTCTTATTTATTCATAAAAGAAATTTTACATAAAAAAAAAAGAAGAAAATAAGAGTTAAAATAGCAAGAGCGATAAAAATGATGATTCTTATCATTTTGTTTGGGGTCTATATATAGAAGACCAGAAAATCATCATTATCTAACAAAATTAATTTGTATTTGTTGCATTTAATTTGAATAAGCAAGAAATTATCATATTTTAGTTTAGTATTTAATTTACATGATTTGAATTTGACTTAATACATATAATTTAATTTGATTTAATTATTAGTTAAAAATATCTCAATTGCTTATTTTATTTATAAATTTATTATTTTAATTATTAATAATTTAATCAAATCAATTAATTAATATACATAATTTATATCTAATTTGATTTAATAAATTAAAAAATACTACCAGAATATTAAAAGAAATAAATTAGGAAATATTATTAAAATAAATTGATATAAATTATAATTATTATGTAATATTTAAATATCTAATCAAATCAATTAGTTGATATAATTAATCTCATAATAAATTGTATTTAATGAATTAAAAGAAATAAATCGAGAAGCACTCTCAGAAGCATGCCACGTCAGCTCCATCATTAAGTGTAGAAATTCGATTTTTATATAATAGAATCGAATATACGTTAATTCATATATAGCATATAAATAAATTTAATTATAATAAATAACAATTTATTTTTTTTATTTTAGACTTTATAAATGAAAAGACTAATTCACTAATATAACGAATTATAATTAATGTAGTATAATTAATTAAGTAATATAAATTATAATAAATTATATTAAAAAAAGAAATATTTAAATATCTAATCAAATCAATTAGTTAATATAATTAATTCAGTGCAATAAATTGTATTGAATGAGTTAAAATAATTAAATTGAGAAACACTCTCCGAAACATGCCACGTCAGCTTTATCATTAAGTGCAGACATCCGATTTTTATATAATAGAATAGATAGATTAGGTGATATTTTAAAAATTATTTATTTATTCTCAAGAATATATATATATATATATATATATATATATATATATATATATATATTTTATACGGTACAAATTTAAATTTATAGAGATATTCATAACGTAATTTTGTTCGCAACACGTATACTATTTTATGTTATGTCGGGGAAGCAGCTCCACAAGTTATGGTGGTCTACAGGTTGGCGGTTTGGATAGGCACAACGCACAAGGAAAGGAAACTTATTCATGTTGGACCCTTCTCTATATATAAGTTGGTACTTGATTCTTTAAATAGGTTTTTTTTTTCTTACAGGATACCGAAAAAAAAAAATTAATATTGTTGAGAAGTTTATTTAAAATTGAGTTACTTTTAGGTGTAATTGTGAGGTTCAAATATTTTTTAGATGGTATCTAATTTTTGTTGGTGTCAAAATGCCATTGTCCAAATTTTTTGTGAAAAAATAAAATTTGATACCTGTAACAAATTTTGATACTTAATTTTTTTTTTACAACACGGGTATTTTGTCTTTTTGTTAGGAAAATAGCTTGGTAAGTTAAGGTGGCTTAGAAAGTTTGTGGCTTTTACAATACAGAAATATAATATTTTTAATATAATTTTTTAAAAAAATATAATTTTTAAAAATATAATTTTTAACTTTAAAACGAATGCTCACTTATTCAATGATTCTCCTTAAGAATTTAATAAATTAATTAAACAACTTATATTTTCTTAGTTTACACATGCACATACTCACTTTGATACTTCAATATTTCCCAAATCCCAATTTGCCATCAAACCCCCACCTACCCTGAAGAAGCTCTTCAAAGAAAAATGGGTGAGAAAAGTATAGCCAGAAAACCACCCCATTGTTTGGTCTTATCATATCCATTTCAAGGTCACATAAACCCCATGCTTCAATTCTCCAAGCTCTTGGTACATGAAGGAGTCAAAGTAACCTTAGCCACCACACGTTTCTTCATCAAGAACTTGCACAATAATAGTAACAATAACTTGCCTCCTTCTATATCACTTGAATCAATCTCTGATGGGTGTGACAATGGTGGTATTCAAGAAGCTGGTGGAAGCTACAATGCCTATATACAACGTTTTTGGCAAGTTGGTCCACAAAGTCTCGTTGATCTTCTAGAGAAGCTTGCTAAATTAGGAAACCCTGTAGATTGTATAATCTATAATTCATTTCTATCATGGGCACTAGATGTTGCCAAAAGATTTGGCATAGTTGGTGCTTCTTATTTCACTCATAGTATGGCTGTGAATAGCATATTCTATCATGTTCATTTGGGAAAGATTAAGGTTCCTGTAATTGAGGATGAGGTTTCACTTCCTTCTATGCCTAAACTTCAACTTGGGGACTTGCCTTCTTTCTTCTTGACATATGAAGAAGATGGACCTGTGCTTGAGATGCTAAAGGGTCAATTCTCCAACTTGGACAAAGCTGATTGGGTTTTCTGCAATGCAATCTATGAGCTTGATAAGGAGGTAAGAGCTAAGAAGTTGTGTGTATATATCTCATATATTCGATCCATCTGAATATTTATACAAGAATTTAGTTTTGTATACTAAAATGTTTGACTAATTCCTTGTAGTGGTCCTAAGATTCAAGATTTTCATTAATTTGATCCCTTAGATTTACTTACATTATAATGGTCCGATCCTTCGTATTGAGCTTCGGACACCATAATAATTCATGAATCCTTTTTTGATACTAACTCAGCAAACATAGTGATGATTAAGGGTGTTTATGGATTGGATTTGATCTGCATATTTACTGTGATTCGATCCGCACACTAATACGATCGGATTGCGGATTTTGTGTAAGTATCCGCGTATCCACAAAAATAAAAAAATAAACAAGTAAATATTTTTTTATGTTTTATTTTAATTAATAATTATCATATATGTTATATTATTTTAATTTATTATTTAAAAAAATATGTTTAATATTATTTTAAGAGTAAACATATTTAAAAAAATAGAAAAAATTAATTTTATTGATATTCTTTAATAAAAATAAGCTCTTAAAAATATTTTTATGTTTTGCGGATATATCCGATTCGATTGGATCGAATCGGATTTAAACTTAAAAAACTCCAGATATTGGATCTGATCTAATAATTTTAATGCAAATTGGATCGAAATATTGGTCATATCCAATCCAATCCGATTCCTAGTGATGATGTGACACTTTCTTACCATGCAGGACTGGTGTGAAATGCCTGTGTTTTTGTTTAGTGTCTAAAGAAGGCCAAAACGACATGTAGAAACCGTTTTAGATGCCACAAAAGTCAAAGTGACATTGTTTCGGCCTTCGTTTGGCGTCAAACAGAAACATGGTCGTTTCACACCGGTTCAACATGGTAAGAGAGTGCCACATTATCACTGTGTTTGCTGATTCAGTGCTGGAAAAAAGTCTAGTTAGGAATGACTATAACATCCAAAGCTCAATTTAAAGGACTACTGTAGTGCAATTGGACCTTAAGAAATGAAATTGATGAATCCCGTGAATTTAAAGAACCCACCATGAACATTTAGTCTAAAATGTTTTAACATAGGCATCATCTATCTAGGATCTTGTTTTACTGTTTCAGCATAGCATATAGTGAAAAATTTAGAAAAGTAAAATTAGTACTTGATTAATAAAATGTTGTTTAATTTGATATTTCATTATTGATGATAAGAAATTGATTAACTGTCCTGTTAATGATAAAAGAGATATAGAGAGAGTAAGAGAGAGAGAACTAGTGCATTTTATAAATTATACTATAAAATGAAGTTATTCTTTATTATTAGCAAGAAAATTAATTAATTAAATTAAAAAAGATAGATATTTTCTTATTTGCTAGTTTTGTTTCTATAAATTTTCAATTTTGGCATGTGTTTGGTTTTAGGTTGTTGATTGGACAACAAAGATTTGGCCAAAGTATAGAACCATAGGACCAAATATCCCATCTAAGTTCTTGGATAAGAGAGTCAAAGAAGATGAAGAATATGATGTTGCACAATTCAAAAGTGAAGATTATTGTATAGAATGGCTAGCAGATAAACCAAAAGGGTCAGTTATTTATGTGTCATTTGGGAGCATGGTTCCTTTTGATGAGGAACAATTGAGAGAAATAGCTTATGGTTTGAGAAATAGTGATAGGTACTTCTTGTGGGTGGTTAGAGCTTCTGAAGAGACTAAATTACCAAAAGACTTTGTAAAGAAATCAGAAAAGGGTTTGATAGTAACATGGTGCTCCCAATTGAAGGTTCTAGCACATGAGGCTATAGCATGTTTTGTGACACATTGTGGTTGGAATTCTGTATTGGAAGCTTTGAGCTTAGGAGTTCCAACCATTGCAATTCCAAAATGGGCAGATCAAAGTACAAATGCAAAGTATATTGAAGATGTTTGGAAAGTGGGAACTAGAGTTCCAATTGATGAGAAGCGGATTGTGAGAAGAGAAGATTTGAACAATTGTATAAAGGAAATGATGGAAAGTGAGAAAGGGGAAGAGATAAAGAGAAATGCCATTGAGTGGAGAACTTTGATGACAAGAGCTGCTAGTGAGGGTGGAAGCTCCCATAAAAATGTTATTGAATTTGTAAATAGCTTATTTTCTCTGTAAGTCTCATATGCCTTTGTTTGTTCCTTTCTTTGTTTTTGATTAGACAAAATAAAAACTTAGATTACATCAGATTTGACTTAATTCGCTTTCGCCAAGCCATCTTGTATGTTGTAAGAAAAATACTTGCATGTTTTTCTATGTTTTTGGATCAAATAAGGTTGTTGTTTTGGAATAAATTTGTTATTTTTCGTGGACTTTTTCCATTCTTGACATATAAAACTACACAAAAAATAGAATTAAGATAGATTAGTTTTCTTTCAATGTAGTCCTTTTAGGCCCTTCCGAGGCCTTCCCCCTTTCCTGTCACCCTTCAATTCATCTTGTTCTCCCTTTCTCTTAACCCAACACCTCCATCTCTAGCGACATAACCATTAGACTACTTGATCTAGGAGTCGGGTGCATTAGACTAAGGTTTTGCATATTATGTATAAAGCGGGATTCAAACCTCAATCTTACTTAAGCTGAGTATTGGACTAATCTAAATTGGTTACTAAATACTAATAGAGGTTTGATATGTGTGTTAAAAGGCAGAAATTTCATATTGGGTTGTTGGCTATTTTTTTCCCCTTGGGATATTGTGTGAAACTGTGAATAGAACTTCTTTTGGAATTTTTCGAAATCTTACAAGTTTTAGGGTCTTTGTCATGGGTTAGTTCGATATTAAAGTTCTATGTACATGAACCATATAGTAGCAATGTAATGTTGAACGGAAAATAGACAAACACTGCTATATATACAGTAGGAACAGGACCTTGAGAGTGACTATAAATTCAAAGATTAGCAATGTGATATGTAGGTTTTTTTTTTTTTTCAAAAATGTTATATAATTAATTATTTTATTGCTTAACGTTGCAGGTTTAGCTTATAATTTGAGTTGAAATAATATATTTTTGTATTCTTAATTTTCAGTTTCTAATCAATAAAATTTTTTTATTAAAAAAAAATAACACATCTCATCTCACGTGTATCCTGGTCCGGATAAAAAAAAAGAAAGAAAAACCTCACGTGTATAGAACAGCCTAGGCCTACCATAGTAGGGGTGCACATGACCCGGCGCGGTCGAAGGTCCAATCCGGTTCTCAACACTTTTGAGATTAATTTGGTATAATTTTATCGGGTTTAGTATTGGGTAAGGGCTTCAAAAATAGACTCAGACATTATTTTGGGTTGGGTTTGGGCCATAGCTCGAGTCATTCGAAGTCGACTCGGTAGCCCGGTCATCATACACAATTAATATTTTGTGTTATTAGTGATGGATCATGACTATTCTTATGTGAAATTTAAGTATTGTAAACCTTAATATTTTATGTTATTAGTCATTATAAGACTATAAGTTAATATTTTATATTTAAAATGCATAAAATTTTAGACTAATGCATAATATTGTATTATTTGTATTGATTTAAATATTTGGTATTATTAGACAATATTAGTATTGATTATGGTTATGTTTTAGTATTGATTGTGGTTATGCTTTAATTTTGAAGAAGGGTTAGTTCTTGTTATATTTTTTTAAATAAATTTTACCATGTTAAATAATGGATGAAGTATTGAAAATTTGATTATTTTTACATGTTAATTTACAAGAAGGTATCAACATAATGTAATGTTAACGGCTTAATTTTTATCCGGTATAATTGTAGCCCAAAAGTATATTGGTTTCATCGAGTGTAAAGTCGAATTCAAATCTAATAAATAGACTTGATATATATTTCAGACCAAATCTAAATCATATCAAATCCGACTTTATCCAATCTATGTACACCCTATACTATAGTACCATGTAATAACAAGTTAAGAAGTAGTATGACAAAACTAACAACTAATTAAAAACTCAGTTCAATATTGTCCCGTAATCCCATCGAGTGGTTAGTTAGACCGGCGTTCCTACCTCTTGCTTCTATCTTTGGGACAATTTTAATCTAATCCAAAAATTAGTTTAGGAAGTCACGTTTTTTATTTATAAATTAGTATTTTTATCCATAATAATATTATGCGAATATAAATCTTTTAAAATTATGTCGGTTTTGTCCTGACTTTATAGATTATGTCACAAAAAATTTATAAAATTAAACTATTTTTATAAAAAAGTCGTAGGGAAAAAAAATTCTCGTCGATTAAGAAGACTAAGTCTCCGTAGATAAAAAAATAAATAATAATATTTTTAGTTATTATTTTTATGTGAAAATTTTAATTTTTTACTAATAATTAATTTTAACATTCGTTATCTAAAATTTAAAAAAATTTAACATGTATACTTTTATATTTGATTATGTGTTAAGTCTATTTCACAAATAAAAATAATTAATTTTTATGCTTGCTATTTAAAAATAATATTTTTTCTCTATATATATATAAAAATATAATTAGATATCAATATAAAGATATTTATATTGTTAGTTATAAAATTAATTCAAAATTAATTTTTTTATACAATTAAATCTTGATTCTAACTTTTAATCACAATATTAGTATTTTCTCCAAATTATATGTAATAAATATTTGAAGGAAGAAAAATGAAAATATATATTAGAAAGATAAGCGGTAAAAAAATTAAAACTAAATAAAAACTATAATAATAATAATAATAATAATAATAATAATAATAATAATAATAATAATAATAATAATAATAATAATAATAATTTTTATTTGAATTATATTATTTTGTTAATTTTATTTTTTATAGAATAGAAAGGTAGAAAAAAATAAAGAATGAGAGAAAAAAGAGAAAAAGATAAAGAAGAAGAATAAAAGAGAAAGTTTGTTAATTTTGGAAAAAAAATTATTTTAATTGTAATGAAAATATCTGGTGACATATTTTAATTTGTCAAATTACTAATATAAAATATAAAATATAAATTATACATTATATATAGAGGGAGAAGAATAAAGAAAAATAGAAAAAAGAGAGAGTAGTAGATAAGAGAATGCAAGAAGAAAATTATAAATTTTGGAAGAAAATATTTTTTTCAATTTTAATAAGAGAATGTTACGTGACATATTTTGGTTATTAAATTAATTAATAATATATAATATATATATTATAGTTATATTTCAATTTCAATATTTTAATTATGTTTTGGCCCGGTCCAATAAAGGTCAGGAATTACTTACGGACCATCCATCCAACGAGTATTTGATCCGCATGCAAAGATGACTCCGCGTGTCACCTCACACCCTACTGAGAAGACCTGGATAGTTGACAGAAGCTTCAATGCAGACGGGCTCAAGAGAAAGGGCCCACCCGAGTACAGAGTATAAATAGGGAGGGACCTACCCCTCCTCAGAGATACATCACTCTTGCCCTAATTAGCTGTCGCATTGTACAGACATTTACTTTAGCATCGAAATGTCCTTGCAGGTGGCCCTCACCTGCCGATCTGCTGATGATCAGGACAACACTTCCTCTCGTGGAGCTTGCACCCAAGTCTAGATTCCCCTCCTTCCAACCCGTTGCTTACGACTCATCTTCCATCCGATTCACCTTCCCAACGAGCAACCGAATAAATTGTAATTTTAATGTAACTAGAGAATGTTATGTTACACATTTGATTATCAAATTTATAATTAGTTATTGATAATGATATATAAAAGGGATTTAGTAGGTAAAAGAACGAGAGATAGAGAAAGGAAAAGAAAGAAGGAAAGAACTCTTTAATTTTGAAATGAAAGATTTAATTTCAATTGCAATGAAAAAGTGACATATGATAGATTTTAGTTGTAAAATTAGTAATATATAATAGATTTTTTAAGTCATATTTTTTAAGGCATATATAATTGAGCTTAATTTTAATATTATAATAGTTTAAAATATTTTATATAATCGTACAATTATATCTAATTTTTTGGATAATCATTCACGTAAATAATGTAAAAAAAATTCTTTTTATTAATGTGTCATTATATGATTAGATACAAATATAAAACTATTTTACACTAACAGTGTATTAAAATTAAATTCTATAAAATTTATAAGTTTTTTATTTTGATATATAGTATAAAACGATTTTATATGGTCATCTAATTTTATCCGTTTATTTAAATAAATATTAAAAATAGTTATTTTTATTAATATGATATTATATATTTAGATACACATATAAAATTATTTTTATATTGACGGTGTATAAAACTAAATTTAGTTTACAATAATATGTTTACTGTTAAATACAGTGAAGTACGTATTATTTCGATACAATTCATAAACATTTAATTAGAAAAATAATTAAACATATAAAAGATGAAATGTTTAATGATACATTTTTTAAAAATTTATAACTTATTAAAAAAGGTTAATAATTAAATTAATTCTTAAAAGATATGTTATTTTTTAAATTAATTTTTAAAAAATTTTATCCTCAAAGATTATAAATTAATTACATTTGTTCTTTTGTCATTCTATTAATAATTATTATCAATAATTTATTATGTAAAATGTTACTAACATTATATATGACATCTAACATATTTAATTTAATATTGATCAGATATATTTATAAAAATTTATTAGTTTAGTCCTAAAATTATATTGAGATTAAGATTGATGTAGTTAAAAAAATAGACTAAAATAATAGATTTTAATAAATATATATATGATATATTAAGTATTGTTATTGTTGTTAATTAATATTTCATATCATTAATTATTGACAATAAATAATTAAATATGATTAATTTGTAATTTAAAAAATTAATTTAGTTAATAAATCATTTATGAACAAATTTAAAAAAAAATTCATCTTTCATGAACTAATTAACTATTAATATTTATTTAAAATCTTAATATCAAAATTTTAATTAACTTTAATATTGGATTATATTATAATAAAAAATCACATACAATTATTTTTATATAAAATTAATAATTAAAAATTATTAAATAATAATTTTATCAAATTATTTAACAATTATTAACCTCAATATTGTATTCATATTTCATTCCGCAATGAAACCGTTACTGCCAACACCGTTGGCTGATTAGGTAAACCAACATAAAGAATAAGTGAAAAGTCAAAGTCAAAGTCAAAGTAAAAGGAGTATATATAGATTTGTGAAAGAAGAAAAGAAGAAGAAACTTGAGAACACAATGGACTTGAACAATTCTCCTTCTTCCAATAACACCAACACCTACATCACAATCCCCGTTAATGGAACAATCCCTGTTTTCACCACCGCCCCTTTTGACAACAACAACACCACTCCTCCCTCCACCGCCGCCGACCGCAAACCCATCGCATTATGGCCCGGTATGTACCATTCTCCGGTCACCACCGCACTCTGGGAAGCAAGGACCAAGATCTTCGAGAGGCTTCTCGACCCACCTAGGGACGCGCCGCCGCAGGGTGCGTTGCTCACTAAGAAACCGTCGCAGAGCAGGACCAGCATCATCTACAATTTCTCCTCCGATTTCGTCCTCAGAGAGCAGTATAGGGACCCTTGGAATGAGGTCAGGATTGGAAAGTTGTTAGAGGATCTTGATGCCTTAGCTGGAACCATTTCTGTCAAGGTATGAATTCTGAATTATGATCACATTTCAATAAGAAAGTTTTGATTTTTGAAGGTTTTTTAGGGATTTGTTATGTGGGTGTTGCTTCAATTGGAACATACTTTTTACTAGGAATTTCAAGTATTAGAGAGAATTCAGAACCAGAAATTCGGGTAAATTGGAGAAGCAATGTAATTTTGGGTTGTAATGTGGTTTTAAGGTGAAGTTTAGACTTTAGAGGGTAAATGGTGAGGGGCTGAAAATCAAACTAAGTTCTACTTTGATGATAACCATTTCGCTAGCTAGAAAGATTGAAACTTTGCCACAATTTAATTTTCAGAATGCAGTGACATAATCTCATAAGTTTTGCTTATTCCATGAATAAGTACATCATACCACTTCATTTTGTCTGGTGACTACCATGATTTCTTAGAACTTTTTGTTTCGATTACTCAGCAATTCTTTTAGTGTTTTCGGAATGATAATTTGGGTTGTCCTTGTAATAAGATTATTTGATCAATTGAGGATGGATACGATGATGTTCTTGGACTTGGAATTTTGGTTGTACTTTGATTATTTTCATTTTTGTGGTTAGTGATTTGTTGTGTAGTAGGTCAAATGTAGTTTGATTCTTAAATTCAATAAATTTAACAATGGGAAAAGTACTGAATATTTTTCGGTTTTCTTGCAATGAGCTTGGTGTGGTACACTAGCACTCTTCTGTTATTTTAATTAAATTGTATTCACTGTCAATTTTAATGAGTTCTATTTGTTTGTGGAATAGCACTGTTCTGATGAAGCTAGCACAACAAGGCCACTTATAGTTGTCACTGCATCTGTTGACAAGATTGTGTTAAAGAGGCCAATTAGTGTTGACAATGATCTTAAAATAGTTGGTTCTGTTATATGGGTTGGGAGGTCCTCAATAGAGATTCAACTGGAGGTTACTCAATGCAAAGAAGGTACATCTTTAATTGTAGGGATCACAGATTAATCCTTGACAATTTGAGTAATTGAAGGTGTCCAAATTAAACTTAGCTTCTCAATCTCCTGTTGCTTCTCATGACAGCCTTCATGATTTGCATAAACCTTAAAAAACAAATGTGATTCTCTTGCAAACAACAATAATTTCTGGTGGTGTCCTACAAATCTTTATAGTGGAGAGTAATCACATTTTCATTTTTTTTTATTTTCACTTTTTCCCTTTATTCTCATTGTTTTCTTTTTCATATTAAGGGTGTGTTTGTTTTGCCTTTTTCCACAAAATAACTGTTACTAAATAAACCAGTTTTCACATATAGGATAAAATTTAAAAAGAAATCAGTTTCCAACCTTTTTGTAGAAGCTGAAAATTGTAATTTCTAAAGAAAAAATAGTTTTCAGCTTTTTCAATTATATAGAAGGTTTTTGTTGGTAAAATAACTTATTTTAGAAGTTGAAACAAACACACTCTAAATCACAGTCAACTTATGCACTATCAAAATATGTGTAGATGGCAGTGCCTCAGACTCAGTAGCACTGACAGCCAACTTCATATTTGTTGCTCGAGACTCAATAACCGGGAAGGCTGCTCCGGTTAATCGTCTCTCGCCTGAAACAGAACACGAAAAACTTCTTTATGAGCAAGCTGAAGCAAGAAATAATCTGAAGAAGAGGAAAAGAGGAGGGGAGAAAAGGGACTTTGAGAATGGGGAAGCAAATAGACTTCAGGCCTTGCTGGCTGAGGGAAGAATTTTCTGTGACATGCCAGCCTTAGCTGATCGAGACAGCATTCTTCTGAGGGATACCAGCCTTGAGAATGCTTTAATATGCCAGCCACAGCAAAGGAACATCCATGGTCGAATATTCGGAGGTTTCTTGATGCATCGTGCATTTGAGTTGGCTTTCTCAACAGCGTATGCCTTTGCTGGATTAGTTCCTTGCTTTCTTGAAGTTGACCATGTTGATTTCCTCAGACCAGTGAGTATCCCCCCCCCCCCCCCCCTTTTCTCTCTCCGGGGAAAAGAAAAGGAAAAACTATAAAAAAATATCATATGCTTGATATAATAAATTGGTCTATATCATGTGTCTTAAAGAAAAGAAAATGTTGCACAGGTTGACGTAGGGGATTTCTTGCGTCTCAAGTCGTGTGTTCTCTACACCGAAGTTCATGATCCGGATCAGCCGCTTATCAATGTCGAAGTTGTAGCTCATGTCACAAGACCAGAGCTGCGATCTAGTGAGGTTAGTTTCATCACTATCCTGCACATAGTACAATCAATAATCATTGCTCAGATGCTCTTTCGTTCTTGCCACTTCCAAGTTATCAGATTGTTAAAACCTTCTGTGTTCGTCATTGTGTAAATGCAGGTATCAAACACTTTCCATTTCACTTTCACAGTACGCCCTGAAGCAAAGGCAATGAAAAACGGATTTAAACTTAGAAATGTGGTGCCAGCAACAGAGGAAGAAGCTCGCCGAATATTAGAGCGCATAGATGCTGACAACTTGAATGAGTACTTCAGAACATAAGAAGAGAAACAGCAAGTAGCTGGTAGAGGGCAATGCATGCATATACTAAGAAATATATTCCCCTAAATGTAACCTGCTAAAGTTCAATTA